>NC_060172.1:9817548-9858543 GCF_021292245.1 Micropterus dolomieu
CAGGATGTTTGGCATTTGCCAGAGAACACCAAGATTGGCAAATTCGCCACTGGCACCCTGTGCTCTTCACAGATGAAAGCAGGTTCACACTGAGCACATGTGACAGACGTGACAGAGTCTGGAGACGCCGTGGAGAACGTTCTGCTGCCTGCAACATCCTCCAGCGTGACCGGTTTGGCGGTGGGTCAGTAATGGTGTGGGGTGGCATTTCTTTGGGGGGCCGCACAGCCCTCCATGTGCTCGCCAGAGGTAGCCTGACTGCCATTAGGTACCGAGATGAGATCCTCAGACCCCTTGTGAGACCATATGCTGGTACGGTTGGCCCTGGGTTCCTCCTAATGCAACACAATGCATGTGGCTGCAGTGTGTCAGCAGTTCCTGCAAGAGGAAGGCATTGATGCTATGGACCGGCCCGCCTGTTCGCCAGACCTGAATCCAATTGAGCACATCTGGGACATCATGTCTCGCTCCATCCACCAACGCCACGTTGCACCACAGACTGTCCAGGAGTTGGCGGATGCTTTAGTCCAGGTCTGGGAGGAGATCCCTCAGGAGACCATCCGCCACCTCATCAGGAGCCCAGGCGTTGTAGGGAGGTCATACAGGCATGTGGAGGCCACACACACTACTGAGCCTCATTTTGACTTGTTTTGAAGGACATTACATCAAAGTTGGATCGGCCTGTAGTGTGGTTTTCCACTTTGATTTAGAGTGTGACCAAGTCCAAATCCAGACCTCCATGCGTTGATAAATTTGATTTCCATTGATAATTTTTGTGTGATTTTGTTGTCAGCACATTCAACTATGTAAAGAAAGGAGTATTTAATGAGATTATTTCATTCATTCAGATCTAGGATGTGTTATTTTAGTGTTCCCTTTATTTTTTTGAGCAGTGTATTTAGAACTTAGCTTAGCTTAGCTTAGCTTAGCGGTTAGCTTACCGTTTAATTATATACAATCATTTCCTGTTCATACAAAACAGTAAATTGTTGATTACTTGTATACAACATCACAATAATATACTATATGCATAATGATACTAAAGTAGAAATTTGGCTTTTGGAGAGCTGCGATGGAGCAGCCCAGTGACTGAGCTGGAAGTAGCAAAGACAAGATTTTGCAAAATGAGTTTTAAGCACAGGACATCTCTGTAGAAACTCAAGCTTTTACTGAATGCTGATGAAACTAAATTAGTTTTATTCTCGAGTGCTCATAATTCTGTTTTACATCTTCCTGCCAGTCATACAGAATGGTGTTGAAATTCAATCTTCTAAATATTTGAGAACTTCATTAGATAGCAGTCTTACTTTTAAACCTCATGTTTGTGGAGCAACTGCTGCAGAATCTCAAGATAAAAATCAGTTTCTCAGATCGAAATAAAGCGTGTTTTCCTCTCGAGGACAAAAAAGCATTGTGCTATCAACCATCATGTCTGTGTTTGACTGAAGATATCCTGCACTCACGCTGCTCATTCCACCTTAAAACAACAAGGTGCTGTTTATCATCGCGACCTGTGTTTCATAACAAGAGATAAATATTGTTCTCATCACTGTGTACTATGTGAAAAAAAACAAGACTCATTAACAAGAATAAGAGAACTACACACACTTATTTCTGTTAATAAATGTATCCTACTAAATGTTCAGTTATCTCACATCTCAAAGGACTTAAAATTTGATCACATTGGATGAATTTAAACATTTAATTTTGAAGAGTTTTAGAGATATGTGTGATTGTTTTGTTGTATGTCTTATCTCTGCACTGTTTCTTCTTCTGTACTCAGGTCTCTGTTGCAAAACAGCTCCTGTTGAGATATGGTTCTGATAATCAAAGTGCTCTGAAGTGGTTGCACAATGTTTTGATATCCTGTGGTGGTTATTTGTCAGAGTAATCTGGTCTCTGTTCAACTTCGGTGTAGCAGAAGTGGCAACTTCGTAGACACAAACACATTTTTCATCTGACAGAGAAAGGGGTCCGACTGTGCCTGATGCAAAAACAATTTCATAAAGTTCACTGACCCGTCTGTCCATCTGCACCCCATCCACATGCAAACACTTTTCCTGTCTCAGTGAGGAAAAGGCTGTGGTCCTGTCCACATGCCACCTGGAAAAAACAAAATAAGCTGGTTTTTAATGATCAAACCACGCATGAATGTTATTAGAAGACGACATGCAGAGTCAGTCCACCATCCAATCACCAAAACCAACCCCACAGTTACATTTAGGCACATCTACATGCAGTGGTGGTGGAAGTACTCAGCTTAAGTAAAAGTACAGTAGAAATACCATTGCCTAAACATAATTTATTACAAGTACCTTGTTATTTAGGTAAAAGTACATACGTATTATCAGCAAAATGTACTTAAATGATCAAGAGCAAATGTTCTCGTTATGCAGAATGGCTCTTTCACAGTTTTATATTATATTATTCTGTTTTTATCTCTAATAGAGGTGATCATTTTAATGTTGTAGTTTGACAAGCTGGAGCAAATGTTAGATACTTTCTATACTACTGGGCAGATTAGTAGTGTAGTACTGCATCATATCATAAAAGCATTTTTTATGTGAAAAGTAACTAGTACCTAAAATGTTGAATTAAATGGACTATAAAGTACAATATTTCTCTCTGAAATGTATTGGAGTAGAAGTTTAACAAAGCACTGAATGAAAATACTCAAGTAAAGTACAAGTATGTCAAAAATGTACTTAAGTACAGTACTTGAGTATATATACTTTTACAGTTGCATTCTACAACAGTCTACAAGTATAGATGTGAATTCATCCAAGAGGTGAGATTAAACTAACTTGTTAAAATGGACTGTTACGTTAATTAGGAATGGAGTATAGCAACAGAGTCACATTAGATTTTCATGTGTACCCTGAGCCGGTGTTTGTGTGTGTGTGATCCAACTACATGTTATCTTGGATGTGTGTACCTGAAGGTCTGGGAAAGGAGAAGGAATGAGACATACTACATTTAGCAGCATCTGTTATCACAGATCAGAAAAAAAGCTGCACTCACCTGGATGACCCTGCTGCTGAAGCCTTCCATCTTGTGAATGATGTGACTGCCACTGTTTGAACATGAGACAGAGAAATAACCGATGCATAACTCGACGATAGCAGCAAAGAGAGGTCCCATCCTTCTCTCTCACATTTACATTTATTCATTTAGCTGACGCTTTGACCCAAGGCGACTTATAGCTGCTAAATATGTCAGAGGTCGCACCCCTCTGGAGCAACTAGGGGTTAAGTGTCTTGCTCAGTGTCTTGTCTCACAGTGGATTCGAACTTGGGTCTCTCACACCAAAGGTATGCGTCTTATCCACTGTTCCATCACCACCCCCCAGACCCTCTCAGACTTCCTTAAACCTCCCGCTTGCATAGGTCACAGATAAGCAACAGCCACGGCAAACAACCTATGCAGTGGATTACTCTTTTAAACAGGTAGGTTGTCAAAGCTTCAGGAATAGTATGTTAGTGTGTCCTGCAATAGACTGCCGACCTGTCCAGGGTGCCAGGGTGTACCCCGCCTTTCGCCCAATGTCAGCTGGGATAGGCTCCAGCCCCCCGCGACCCTGTACGCAGGATAAGCGGTTGACGATGGATGGATGGACAGACTGTTTGTTGTAAATTATCACAGTTTACTAGAGCTGCAACGATTAATCGATTAGCTGTCAACTATTAAATTAATCATTAACTATTTTGATAATCAATTCATCTTAAATAATTAAAACCCTCTGATTCCAACTTCTTAAATGAGAATGACTCATTTAAACTAAATATCGTTGGATTGTGGGAAGAACAAGACATTTGAGGAAGTCATCTTGGGCTTTCAGAAATACTGATGATTATTTTTCACCATTTTATAGACCAAACAACTAATCGATTAATAGAGAAAAAAAATCAACAGATTAACAGACATGTTAATGATGAAATGATGAAAACAATCGTTATCAGTATACACACTTTTTAACATAAATGAATTTTTCTGATAGGGATCCCTTAAATTTGGTTTTAAAGAAATATGACCAAGTTATGTACTAACCAGGAAAACAATTAACTCATTTAACAGTCAGCTTAAATTACAAATGGGTCCAGTATATCTCACTTGTTAAAGTATACTGGAGTGTTTAAAAAAAAAGAAAATTAACATCATCCACAAACCCTTGTTACAGTAATTAAATGCTAATTTAACAGATATAGTGCTCTATTAAGTATGTACAGTACTTTCTTTACCATGACTGTCTTGAGTTGCCCGATGATGTGAACGCTTGTATGTTGCAAACATTGGACTCTCTTTCATCACTACTTTATGGGTTATATGATGTCAACATTGCATTACCAAAGTTGCCTTATCTAACTTTGTTTTAGTGGAACTGTCATGTTACCAGATCTCAGCAATAATGTCATAATCCACAGAAATGATGGCCAACACTAGGTACCAAAATAAGACTCAAACTGTAATAAAACAGATTTTTCTTTTTCCATTTTCCAAAAGCACCACGAGACTGAAAAAGTTTGACCGTGACATGAAAACACATCTACTTACTATGAAAATACAGTAAAATGAGCTTGAAACATCTGACTAAGGAGCAACACTGCTGTGTTTGTGTATGCAAAGTGTTCAGGACACACCTGTAGACTTCATCTTCAACAATCTGCCTTCCACACTGGCCATATGCATTGTTGCCCATACTGAAAACTGTAAGATAAAGAGAGAACAGAGAGAGGAGGGTGAGGAACTTCCACTCTCACTGAGCGTTTTAAATTTATTATACCAACATAAGCACTTTTATCTATTTATGTGAAATCCTAAAGTTTTATCCTCCAATGAAAGCTGCTCCATTTAAACCCAGACTGTAGTAAAAAGTCAGTACTTAGTACTTTATGTCATGTTTAATTGAGAGCTTTGACTTTGAAAAGTTTTGAACGAAATTCAAAAGAGTCTCTGGCTTGCTTGACACACCTCTTAAAGCCATAAGAAAACATGAGATCGGATTCCACTGAATGAGAAATGCAGGAATTTCCTGCAGATACTGGGGAAATGAAAATAAGCTCCATAGCTTGATGTGGACTAATCACCAGGACGCACACACTCCTGCACATGCAATTGTGCTTGATGTAAATCGATCACTTCATAATCAATTTGTTGAAAAGTTAGGGGGAAAATACTAGCAGTAAGTGGGGATTGAACACACAACCCCTCGAACGGTAGCCCTGTGTACTACTGACTGAGCAAACAAGACACACAGTAAAAAATGGATCATAAATTATCAATGACTAAGTTCTGGCCTGCCATCTAATGACTGGAAAAAAATTTGGCCCAATGTCTTATTTGCCGACCCCTGAACTAAAGGTTAGTTACCTCATCAGGCCAATCAGAAATCTGGTAAATAAATGCTGCTGAAACATGTCCCCCAATGTAACCGTATGGCTGACTGATATGTTTTAATAGTTTTTGGACAACAATGGAGCTCTTAGTCACAGAGGAATACGGTGTATCAGACTTTAACTACACAGAATATCCTTTAACATAAATCAATCTAAATAGGTCACACTAGGGCTGCAGCTAAAGACTATTTTTTTTTATCTAATAATGATTTACAGTTTGGTCTATATAAAGTCTGATAGCAGTGAAAAATGCCCATCACAATTTAACATATTTAAACAGCTTGTTTTCCCCAAAACCCAAAAGACATTCAGTTTACTACCACAGATGACTACAGGCCAAACTGTAGAAAAAAATCTGGTAATCAATTGCCTACCAGCAAAGTACATACCAGATAAAACATGTTAAGTGTATGTACCACTCTTTAATTTGGCAAATATCCAAAACAAGAAAAACTTATTTCAACAGAAATATAATAATATTCACAAACAGTTATAATTGTGGAGGGCAGCAAAAGAGGCATGAAGCCTTTCAACAAACTGCAATTTCAATGACTTAAAATTGTGCTTGTTAGAACAGCTAATTTACTGAATGTACCAGATGACACTAATGGGCTTTTTATTAGAGATTTAACAGCTGCCTGATAATCATTCATTATCAGTGAGTGGTGGGTGGAGGATGTCAAAGCCATACACACAGCATGACAGGTGGTTGGTAACAACACAACACGTGGTGTTCTTCCTCTTAGCACAAGCTGTGACAAACACTCGGCTGCCACGTCTTTCGTGATTTGACTTTAGCCTGATGGTCTTTCTGTACGAGTTGAACAATGTGTACGGCAACTAAATGCAGGTGCAGGAAGAGTGAGCCTCTTACCTCCCTCTTGGTCGGTGAGGACCAGAGAGTGAGCACGGCCACATGCAACCTGAACCACTCTGGTCTGCTGAGGCTCGACAAGAGGCAGAGCCACCGGGGAGGGCTCCAACACGTAGTCATAGCCCTGATCTACAGAGACAGGGGCATTAGAAGAGGTAGAGATGTAAGGCAGTGTAAGGCAGGGAACATCATGATAATATTTATGTGGTAATTCTCAAAAAAACACACAATCAATGAAGGAGACTGTAGAGTGTGAAAAAGGCAAAGTTTCATTGCTACCAGGTTTCAACAGGAAAATGGCCAACATGAAAAAGAGCAAGGTATATAGTATATTAGTTTACGCTGATGTCATTAAATGACATATGTCCTATATAATTCATGAAAGGACTGGATACATAATCAAGACAAAATACATAATCAGCGCCTGAAAGAAATAAGCACATAAAATATCTTGATAATGTTTAAGAATTGTGTCTGTTAAATTTCTATAGTATTGCCTTGTTATGCTACAACTTGCTTTTTCAGGAATACATTTTTTCAACAAGTCATTTATATTGGCACCAATTGTATTTTTATCTTTATTATTTATTAAGTACCATCATTAATTGTACATACTATAATGTAGATAGCAAGATGTAACCAATTTGGTGTCTATATATATATATATATATATATATATATATATATACACACACACACACACAAACGGTGAGTATTTGTGTGATGATGACCTGACAGAGGCAATATAATAGATAATTCTGTATGTCAAGAAAGTTGCAATTTGCTGTAAAACAGGTAAAGTTTTCAGGTTCATCACCACTAGCGACACCTTACACGCTACAAATAACCATTTGATCCATAGTTAATAACAATTAATAACAATTTAATTCGTGAGCTTTAAATGTTAAAGTTCTGAAGTTCAGCTGGGTTGAGGGCAATAGTGTTTCTGGTTTTGTATCAACAGTCCAGTTTTATCTTACGGTGGCTGTGTTGTGTGCGCTGGAAACCCAGCTGAGAGTCCTTGTTTAGGCCCATGCCCCACAGCTTGATCACATCTTTGGTCGGGGAGGCGATGAGAGTGAAGCCGTAACCGCAAGCAGCAAAAGAGATCTACAACAGAAAAGCAGCAGGTGAGTTCACTCTTATAAAACTACTTTAACACGTCCACTTTCTCATATTAACTAATCTTCTGTGTGATCTTCATTCATGATGATACATGCTGGTATGAATTTGTTTTGCAATAAGAGTAATCTTAGCCTTATCAATTGTGTCCTGCACATTAGGACTGATCTGACAAATGAGCCTCATTCACATGGTAAAAATATTACAGTTGAAGATGGGTAATAAAACACTTGCCCGGCATTGGAATCACATGGTCACATATCCTTGTATACTGAACCAGCTCCAGTAATTTGCCAGTAGGCTTAACAAATAATTGAATTTAATGTTACTATTATGCGATTAAAATATTAATCCTCAACCAGTGAATATAATATTAAAATCACCCAATTTGCACTAACGAAATAAATCCTATCCAAATGGGGCTTAAGACATAATTTGTGAGAACTAGAACAGAACAATGATGGCATCAAAAGCCTACTTGATGAATGATTAATAAGGCACACTTACTCATAAAAACAAATAATTAAAAATACCATATGTGCCTGATATTTTTATGAAATGTCACTTAATAATCACTGGCATGTACTATATATCCTAAAGACCCTAAACCATGAAGCTCAATAAACCAGTGCTGTATTTACCTGCTCTGCCGTCTCTAGCCGGTAAGGTGTAAGCTGGTATTTGCGGGGTTTCTTCCTGCCACTGTCCGGGACCACAAAGCTGGGGATACCCAGAGCACCGGTGAAGCTAAAGCCCCATACAAACACTTTGTGGTTTGGCTTCTTGTGCTGGCCAACATACTGAAAAACTGGACCACTTTTCTCCTGGGGTCTGGATGCTTTACCGAGTGTTGCATAACCACAGACTTGAAGCCCTGTGCTCATGTGTCGAGTGCACAACTGCACACGTGGAAAAACCATCTTGTGGATGACAAAAAAGGCATACATAAAAGTAATGAACAGCTGGTAAATTTAACAGTCTGAAAAGATAATCCAATCCAAGGGTGTTACTTTGTGTTGAAAAGTGGTGGAGACATAAGGTCTGAGATTAGGGATGTGATGAAAGACTACTAAGATGAAGAATAGAAGATATAAATAAGAAGATATTATTAATATTTTGAGCATTTAACTCTTAATTTCCTGCATTCAGGAGACATTTTCTGCACCAATTTATGGTGGCAATGTCTTTATTTATATAAAGGGAAACACAATTAAGGTGGCCTGTCCAGAGTGTACCCCGCCTTTCGCCCGATGTAAACTGGGACTGGCTCCAGCCCCCGCGACCCTCTATGCAGGATAAGCGGTTGACGATGGATGGATGGTGACAATTCAAAATATAAAAATATAATGGAATATAATGCAGTAATCAGCAGCTTGTTACTTTTTTGGACAATGCACATGTGGTGGCAAAAAGTGGTGGGGACATATGCCCAGTTTAAATGACACCTATGATCCAATCCACAAATCAAAGGCTTTACAAACAGCATTGTTTCTGTAAAAATGACATGAGAAGCCATTTTTATACACATATTCATTTTATGGAGAGAGGTTATTTTCATGATTTAGATATACTTAAATCATAGAAAAATAATTTGTTATAATAGACAAATGTTTGCAAACAGCTTGCATTACCTGTGCATAACACAACGTTAAACAATAATGGCACTTTTTGAATGTTAAACCTGCACAGATGAATCTTTAATCTCCAACCGTACAAATGTTACGTGTATTATCGAGGTAAAATGTAACTGCACAAAATCTCGTTCTGTTATTCTGATAAATAGTGCAACTTAGTCTTTTTCAAAATGAAACGTACGATGTTGGGAGATTATGAAGACTTGGAACAATGTTCAGGGTCTAATGGTAGATTCGGCATGCTGCTCATCTATGAAAGACCTTTATATTTTAATTAAATGTCACATTTGTAACCACCTCCCCATCACGGGCCCCCTTTACTGCTACCGTTAACGTTACTTTTAAGAAGTTAGCTACGTAGGTTGACACCACACCGATGACCGATATTACCACGTGAAATCACCAATGTAGGTTAAATTATCCTAAAATAATTATGTTTGGTATATGTGATTAATGCCGAATGAGAAATCAGATACGAATTATTCCTTTAAACTCATACAGCATGTTTTAATATTAATATAAGTTTGACAATACAACACGGGGACATTAAATGATTAGTATTATGAACGGAGTTTCACTTCGTGTTCTCTCAGCTTTTCCACATGCAGCACTGAGCTCGGGTGAACTTACCTTCTCGTCTTGTTGATCGGGTTTTATAATGCGTTTCACAAGCTGAAGAACGAACTTGTGCTGTACAGAAACTGATGTGAACCAGCTGAAATGATAATGAAATATTTCAACGTCATTTCGCGTGTTTGTTTACCTTTGGTCAACCCAACCCAGGAAGGAAAAATATATTCTTCCTCCCTATTTTATTGTAAATATTAGTTAGAGAAGCATTGCGCCACCTACTGTATCGGAGTGTTTGACATAATGTGACATATCAGGACCTTCACCTTCATAGCTGAGAGATATTAGTCATTTCAGTACCCCTGCCCAAAATCAAACCAACTGCTGCAGATGTTATAAGAAAACAAAGACGCAAATAATTTTAACATATTTTGGGATAAAATTCTAACAAAATCATTTTTAGTTTGAGACGATGAACCTGATTATGGATTAGAGGAACTTGAGTGGAGGAAGAAGGATAAATATTTATTGAGAATATTATTGATGGCTTGTAAGAAATCCATAACTAAGAAGAAGAATGGCTAAAAAAAAAAAAGACAAACATAGTGTTGATGAATGGATTGACACTGTTTAAGTGTAAAATGTATGAATTTGAGAACACAGAAGAATATGTTTAACCTCCAGATCAGACTTTGTGCAAATGTGCATCAGAAACTCCCATTGTCTGTGTGTGTTTATTTATTATTTTATGTTTGTAAGGTCTTTATGTTCATCTAGTCTTCATTTTGTTTATGTAGTTTATGTGTCCATTCTTTCTTTAAAAATCACTGAAGAGAGAATTTATCAACTTCAGCTTCTGTTAATTTAAAGTTACCAACAGTCTCTGCAATTTACAGGCTATGAGACCTCACATGTACAAATACAAACACAGGCAGAATCCTACACATACTACTACTACTACTACTAATAATAATAATATTAATAATAATAATAATAATAATAATAATAGCAAAGCACCTTTCATACAAGAAAATGCAGCTCAGTAGTGCTTTACATTGAAGAAATTATGGGATGTGATGGAGTGAAATAGTGGAGATCTTGGTCCTGTCAATTTAAACATTTTTCAAAATGTCTTGTATTGTAAGCCACTGCATGAGATCAGGACAGAGTGTTACATGAGCAAACTTCAGCTCTGTTTTACTATAGTGTGAAACAGCAGACACCTCATATCACCCGTCCCTTCTAAAAGCAGGTATCTGCAAAGAAGTAGAGACTGTAATCCTTTAAGAGGATCAGGTCTGAGATCCGAGGGAAGGGATAAAGGATCCACTAACTGTCAGTAGTAGCCTGCACATGGCATTTCTGTCATCTTGACAGGGAGAACATGTGTCCATTGGAAATGTGCTGAGCTTTGGGCACTTTGGTGGAGTCTTCATGCCTTTTATGGAACATAAACAGCGATGGAGGCCGAGGCTGCGTACGATTGTTGGAGTAATTTTATACATGTATTGTGAATCTGAGGACAACTGAGAGGAGGAGTTACGGTAAGTCTTTTGTAATAGTGTTACTGTTACATGCTTGAAAAAAGGTCACTGGGTCAAAACTGACCCAATTTAGGTCAATATTGCACTAATGCAACACTGGATTAACATTACCCAGCACATGACACACTGTAATAAAGTTAAAAGCAGATATAAAAATATTTTAAGTGTTTTTATTTGGCAACAATGACAACTTCTCCATTGAAGACATATTTTATTATAACAAATTTTTATTATACTGTCATGAAGAGCTATAGTTGTTGACAAATACATATACTGCTTATAATGCTAAATAAGTTGGTTAAAATAAACTGTATAAGACGTGTGCCATTTGCAGTTTTAGGTATGTTATTTTAAACATTACATCTGCGACAGTTTTAGGGTAAAACTTCAGCATCTTGTGTCTAACACTGAGTCAAAAATAGCCATATTTATGTACCCCTTGGTTTTGGGTAAAGTTAACCCTGTACTGCATTGGATAAAATTCCACAACGAAATTAATTCAAGTCATTATACATTTGGTAATTGCTTAGTTGCTTGATGGGTCTCTTTACTTTAAGTGTAATGTCATGAAAGTGATATAGCCTTTGTTGATTCTGAAATCATTAAACATTTATATCGACCAGTGAGGATGTATGATGGTGAAATCAATCCAATTGTCTCATCCAGACAGCCATGCCAGTACTGGAGGTGATCTGTAGCCTGATTGGCTGGTTCTGTCTCTACTTGTTGTTCTGCTGTACCTTCACTCAGCGAGGGCCTGAGTGGAACTGTCGACTGGTCACTTTGTCCCACGGGGTCCTCATAGTGCTGCTGACAGCATATGTCGTCTTCATAGAAGGACCCTGGCCCCTCACACATGCAGGTCAGTGGTATAAAGTGATGAGCAATATATACAAAAAAAGTTTAAATAACACTGTAACTTAAATTGAAGTCTATAAATGCAGAAATAAAAAAATATATTAGGTTACTAAACATATGCATATTTGAAATGTGTTTGTGTCTCTTTTGATTACAAATCATTCTGTAAATGCTCTCACAAAGATTGACCCTACAAAGATTGGTTCTATTATTAGTGGCCTGCCTATTTGCCAGCTTCATGTTCATGTTCTGATTTGAAGGGAAATTTAGTTTGAGTAAACATGAAATCGTCAGGTCATACACCAAAATAGCAACATATAAAAAGAATGAATGCAATTTTAATTTGGGGTTACAATAATTACAATAAAACAAGATCACTAATCTTACACTACATGCCACTTGGATTGATGATAAATTGCTTTAGAGCACAAAAGGAAATTGCTTTAGGACACAAACAGGCCTTCAGTTTCACTCTTACCCCTCGTGTCTGACCTTTCCCCCCATCTATCCCCCAGGTACAGAAAACACTGAGCTCCAGACCCTCGCGCTGGCCATCTGCCTCGGCTACTTCTTCTTTGACATGGGCTGGTGTGTATGCAGCGGCAGCGAGGGTCCTGTCATGCTGGCGCACCACGCGGGGAGCATCGTGGGCATCCTGCTGGCTCTGCTCATGGGAGTGTCAGGCTGCGAGACCTGTGGAGTTATCTTCGGCAGCGAGATCACCAACCCCCTGCTGCAGACCCGCTGGTTCCTCCGCCAGCTGGGCTTGTATGACAGCCTGCTGGGCGATGCAGTGGACCTACTTTTTATTGTATTATTTGCCACTGTGCGCGTGGGAGTCGGCGCCGTGATGTTTTACTATGAGCTCACCTCTCCCAGGACCACACTCATAATGAAGCTCGGCGGTGTGGCTATGTACGGACTGGCCTGGGTGTTCATGGTGGACATAGCCAGATTTGGCTACAAGAAAAGTAGGGCTAAGTATAAAAGGTGGCTAGAAAACCACAAGCTCAAAGAAATCAACACACAAAAAATGGATGGACTTTCAGACAAGAGCGATTAAAGGAATTCATCTTGAACATAGGTAAACTCAAAAGTTCTTGCAGGGACAAGGGAGTACAATGCTTGTTTGCTTACATTGTATTGCTTTATGGCACAACAGAAACAGGTGATTGTACTTTGAGTGCACTGAGTAGAGACACTATGGGTAGTATTTAAACTTAAAATCAATACAATTGCTCTGCAGGGATCATGTTTTTACAGCCAGAGGCACAACAATAAAATGGCTGCTTGGTATCCAAAATAGTTTGACAAACAAGTTCTCCCACATCACTGCAGACTTGATGAAATAAGAGTTTTTTTAAAAGTTGTATATAGTATGGATTTGGGACGCAGCTATGATCTCTAACAATAAGCCCTTTTCACAGAAGATATTTTGACATTGTCACAGTGGGAAAAGCACAGGTGTTATGCGTTGGTCAGGCTGCTGGCTCACTGTTAGATGACAATGTTAGAAACACCTGTACCCTTATTATTATTATTATTTTTTTTTTATTATGACAAGTTAAAATGTCTGCTGCGAAAAAGCCTTACATTACTACTGCAGTAAAGGCACCAATCAAATCAGCCAAACAACATTTTTTTTAATGTTAATTATATCAACTTTTCACAATAAATGGAAGTGATATATTCCAGTTCAAAATGTAGCACTATTGCATCAACACTTAAAAGGACACCTCAAATGCTTTTCATCTAGAAAAAGGGGCGATGTGTCAAACTGCTTTTCTCTTTTTTACTTTAGACTACCGAGTGTGCTTTGTAAACCAATCTGGTTTTCTAGAGTTCAACTAAAGCTTGTTTTTTTGTTTATGTTGCAAAAGTACTTTTGGCCTAAATCCACAAGCAGACTTAAGTAATCAGTGAAACAGTAGAGGAGGTACGTATGACTGAGTGTCAACCTTTATACAACATTAATTTAAATGGTTATACTCTGTGGGATTGATGCCGCTGCCATAATATATTCATGCCAGATCTGCATTAGGAGGAAGAAACATTTGTAAGTGATCTTTTCTTGTAGACATCTGCCATGTTTTAACTTTACCTCAATCCACCATCAACTTTTCTCAGCTGCAAAGGAAATCAAACTGAACACCTTTTTGAGTAACATTTGCTAAAAATGGGTTTAGAAAATATTACAGATAAACAAAATATTTTTTAAATATAAAACTAAATATTTGTGACCTCTTTTTGAAGATTTGAACTTTCAGCAGGAACCAGTGGGCTTGGGGGTTGAATGCCTCAGACTGGGTATACGAACCCTAACAACACTTACACTAACTTTTTAACATCCGCCTTTAAACATCATCACACAAAAACAATGATGACTGGAGAAAGATATCTTTGGTTCTAAAGCAGGATGTCTGCAAGGTTCACAAAGTTAAATTTAAGACTTAATAAATTGAAGACCTTCTAAGGCCTTTTTGTCTTTTAGAAAACTGAATTCAAGACCTGCAGATACCGTATAAAGAAACATATGTTTAGCAAACATATAAACAGGGTTAATAACAATGTCATAAAATAGATAATTTTGAATAGAACATTTATAAATCAGATTAATGCTGAATGGATACTTTACCCTCTTTTTAAGTAGTTTGTGTTAAAACGTTACATGATTGCATGGTGTAAAAAACAACAACACTCAAAACCATTGATATAGAGTCATAATTGTACATTATATTCCTTTACATTGAAAACAGTATATAACAATCATTTGTGACTATATATTCTTTTCAGGTTTGTTTTTTCTTTTTAAATTTTTGCATATCCAAAAATCAAAGTCATCTGTGCAGTCTTGTGGCCAGTGAATATTTGAGTCTTTTCAGCCCAACCATTAAAGTGAAGAGCAGAGGATTTATGAGTGAATCTTTGTAGCTTGTGCCTGAAGGGATGCATATGTCAAAGAACTGGAGAGACGACACGTATAACAGGCTGGTGTTTCAAGCTGATGATAGCTTTCAGGAGTAGCTTGTTGCAGAAACTGAAATGATCCTTGAGAAAACCTCCTCACAATATTTCAGGGGAATAAAGACACTAGTTATGAAGATAATAATTTTTAGTCTTTCGTGCTCTATAAATAAAGCTGCCTTGCCTTGATGATGTACAAAAGAGGGCAAAAGAACTGCACTCAGGTTAGTCAGTCACCTCACAATCATGGAGGGCAGTGAAAGTAAGAAAACAGGTGATAAATTCTACACTAAAGTTTAGTCTCTTGCTCCCTCTAAAATATATGAGAAAGTGAGATCTTGATTTCTGTATTTCTATGTGCACTCATTAGTAAGCACTATCTCATCTGCTTCCTTACTGCATCGTGCCAAACGCCATTTGAATAATGTAGATATTTAATACACAAACACTTAAAGGATGTTCTGGTTTTACCTCCACCTGTGTGTTAATCCTTCTGTACTATTTCTTGATTTGTTGGCAAGACATGAATTTGGCGGAACGCTGGTGAACTGTATACAGAGTTTATTAGATTTTGGCAGGGATCTGGATCTAGATTTGTTTGTTATGCTACATTCAAGTGCTATAGGAAAATTTCAACTTCAAAGTCAGCTGCTAAACAACATTTGATTTATACGCCATTTGCTCAGACATTCAAACCAAGAGGACAGCCAGTTAACAAACAGTACTGGAACTGTCAAAGGGTTTAGCTCTGCAAATAGAACAAATCTTCATTTGATATTTGTGGCCAGACCCCAAATAAATAAAGTTCAGTCCATCAACCCAGACAACAAATTAGCCTCTTATAACCATTTTAAAATTATTCATGTGTTTTCTGATAAATATGCTTGTTTGCTTTCTTTCCAAGTGAGACAAAGACAAAGAGCAATATTACGGTCATGTGCGTGAAGTATGAGGCTGGATTCAGGACACAGTTAGCCTAGCTTAGCACAAACACTATAACTACAGGGGGATCAGCTAACATGGCTCTGTTTAAAAATATGCCTACAAACACCTCTAAAATTCACTAATGAACAATAACACACACACACACACATAAACATAAATGTAAAAACAATTGTGTTTTTAGTTGGCATTACAACAGTTTATCCATCCGTCCAGCGCCTCCAGCTAAAGCATGGGTTGCCATATACGATCGGTGAGCAAAGGTTTTGGTTTTAGGTTGTTGTTCATCATGTACATTATATTTCCAGCAAGTGAATCCCCCTAAAACCAAAACTGTAATTTCTGCTTGTGTATGGAAACAAGATACAACATGATAATTAGTGAACTCTAGAGGTGTTTTTTTGGGGTGGGGCATTTAACGGTTATTAATCAGTGCTGTTACAAAGTGAGGAAGTCTATCTTAAAGCATTTTCATCTATATGCTAGGCTGAATATGCACAGAAGAGGTTATCTCTTATTTCTTTCTGCAGACTTTTATATGAAGCTTACAGCAGTGAGTCCTGAACAAGACAATCTACCTTCTTGATCCTCGGAGAATCATTCTGGTCACTGTCACAGTCTCTTTTTATTTTTTAACGCGTCTCTGCTGTACATCTGTGTGACTTCAAACACTTTCCCCCTTCATATCTCCAGTGTTTTAGATAATTTATGCAGCTAGTTATTATTATAGCAAAAAGCGACTGAATTGTCCTCAGGTAACTCCACAGATCCTCCTCAGAAGGATTTTGAGTTCATAGTGGAATGTTCCTAATAATCATGATTACGTCTTCCACTGATACATGCCTGAAGTGGGAGATCAGACATTAAGCTTCCATTATGTGGAAACATCAGTGGTCAAGGATTCATTCAGAAGAAACTTGGCCCATTCAACCAAGAAAGTCCAGGAAGTCTTTCATCATTGTAACCCATCTGAAAAATATAAGAGAGAGTGTTTGAGATTCCCTGTTAATGTACAAAAAAATGTATGTGTATGAGAAGTGAACGAAAATATGCGGATTGTTCCAAGTGACTGGGAGAAGTGAAACACACCATTGGTTGTCATCTGAGTCAGTAGCCAGGTCACTGTGTGTTTGTCGCATCTCGTTGTACTTCATCTCCACCTCCTGGAAGCAGATCATCACAACAAAACTCACTGTGGTCCAAAGATCAGAGGTACTGTACTATGAATCAGGATTTGACGCTGCCTACTGGCCAATCAGTTCTCTTGGAAAGACCTCACCATTCATAGAAGATCCCACAGACTTTTTTTTTACTTTAATGTAAGCTGTGGGTGATACAGACGTATTTTTGTACACCGATATCTTCCTACAACAGAGACTGATTGAAGTGGCAGCTGTGTTGTTGCTAACCTGGATTATGTTTTTAACTTCTTCATTGCAGCTCTGTCCATGTTTGCGATTGGTCATCTGCTGCAAACACCGCCCCTTGAATGTGAACACACTTATGGCTGTATTGGTAAACCCTGGGTTGAATTACCAAGCTGATAACTATAGATGTGTGACCGCTTTGCGTAATCGCCATTGATAGGCTTAATGAAGCCAGATAATGAAAAGCTACGGGTACGCTGAACTTGCTTCGTAGTACAGGCCCCAGGCAAAGCTACAGCTAAACAAACAAGCTAAGATGCACATGCTTAAATGAAGGAATCAATAGACGAATGAGGCAAAATGCAAAAATGCTATGTAGTGGAATGACTTCACACACTGCCTCGGCATTACTGAGCAGCTTCCGTCAGTTTATCGCCGTGAGACTAGAGGCTTTTATCTTCAGTAGGTTATCAATAACATGCTAATATTTCGTTGGAAGTACTAGTGTTAAAAAACTATTTAAAATTTTAACGAGATAAATCTGCTGAAACCAACTTTTGTTTGCTGGTCTCTGATGGTTATATACTGGTGTCTTGCTTAGGGTTGAAGGTTTTCCAGTGATTTAAAAAAGATGACTTCTTGGGAACAACATTTGTGTGTGTGTAACAGCAGCTAACGACAACAGGATGTCACTTCACTGTGCAGTACCTTCAGATACTGCAGGTCGGCCTGTAGGAGGCGTAGGTGGGTCATAAGCTGCCTGCTGAGGTTAGGGCCGCCGCCCTCTGTCTGCGAGGAGGAGGACAGCAGTTTCCGCATATCGATTCCCACATCACATGCAACTCCCACATCATCATCAGTGCTGTTTTCCTCAGAGACCCCACTGAAATCCATAACCACAAAACCACCTGGAAGGATAAGCAGAGCTGGGAAATAGTTTTGGGAAATACACTCATTCCCTTTTGTCAAACTCTGCATACCAGCACATCTAAAGATTATTAATTAACAGATTTTATTGTGTTCATTTAACCCCTACAACAACAGAAATGTAAAATCTTCAAGTTGCCTACAGCTGTTTCCAGTCTTGCTAAGCTAAGCTAGCCTTACAGACAGCGGGCAGTATCAATATTCTCATCTAACTCTCAACTAGAAAGGGAATAAGCGCAATTGCCAAAATGTCTAACTATTCCTTTAATCCATCAGCATTTAAAAAATGTGTTAGGATTCACCCTCACCATTGTGTTCAGTTGGCTCAGGCAGACCTGTGCGTCCTGAGAGGAGCTGAGGGTTGTCTTTCTGTGAGCTTGCAGATGCTTGGCTCTCATCACTGGCAGCAGAGGGCCCCTCAGGGCTCCCAGGCAGAGAGGTACTGAGCAGACACCCAGGGGCCCTACTCTGCTTGTTCTCCTCCTCTGCCTCTCTGCTTATAATGTGGTTGAAAAGAGCCTGCTTCAGCATCGCCACTAGAAGAGAGAAACATTTAGTTAATGTCATTGCATAGGCTTTACACTTTTATGCCAATTGTGACCCAAATACCTCAAAACATATTTTTGTTATTTAGGTGAACTGACCCTTTAACCTGGAACTTACATGTCCTGAGAGCCTCTTCGCCTTTGGAGGAGGGTAAGACGAACGCATTGTGCTCTTGGTTTTCAAGGGCGATGCCCTGACGTGACCCTTCCTGCAGGAAGGGCAGTCTGTCTGCCAGCTGACCGTCAAGAAAAGCCTCTAGTTCTGCTTCATCCACCTCTTCATCCTCCTCATCTTCCTCCTCCTCCTCCTCCTCCTCCTGTCTGTCTGCTATGGCCAGCTCCTCTTCCTCGTCTTCTGATTTCATGTCATCAAAAGGGTTCATACTCGGTGGAGACTGAATGTCTGGAGAAGAGGTGGCATCTTTATCTTGGATGCCTTGAGATTGGATTTAAAGGGTGATAGTGTACATTGAGAATACAACAAAAAACAATATTTAGAGTGCAGTTTTCAATCTGATTTAAAATGTTAAATACTTCTATGCAGTATATATGGATATGATTTATGTCAGCCTCAAATTCAAATATTCTGCTGAGGAAACTAATGGAGATACTCAATGGATGCGGAACTAATTATTATTTTAATCAATTATATTTTTAATTAACTGACAATTTACACTATGAACAGAAAGAGCTTCCCTTAGCTTGTGTTACAATTTAAAAAATCATCTTCAAATTGCTTGTTTTGTTTAAAACCCAAAGATATTCAGTTTAAAATTACAAGCAGAAAATCTACACAAATGTTTTTCAAAATTTCTTCGTTGCTCGACTAACTAATTAATAAACTAAATGTTTCAACACACACAAAGTTATTCAAGCACAGCTACAGTACCTGAAGAATGGATGCTTCCACTTGATGTGCGGTCAGGTTCTTTGCTCTCCTTAGACATCCCATGTTTGATGATCTCAATAGCGTCACGCTCAGCACTGAAATACACTCACATTAGAAACAATAAAAACAATATAAATACAACCATATCAGTAAGTAAGAGGCTGCGTTAGTAGACTCACTCAGATTGAGCTGCAGGTGTGTCTCTGTTATGAGGTTGGGACTTCATGGCGTCAGCACATTGCGTGATCAAACACTGCCACCTGGATGAATCGAGGTGATACAGCAGGATGAGACGGAGGGAGTAGATGACATGTAGCCATTTCGTGGTGCAAAACTTACGTTCTCTGATCGGACACCGTCTGAGCCATCAGCTCATAGATCTGAGCCCCGTTTTCCGACATGGACAGCACAAAGAAAGACCTGTTGTCTGATGAGGGCAAAAATGCGAACAATTATTACATGATAGTTACATATACATACATAATACTTAATATACACTGTATAAAATAATAATCTTTATTTATAGAGAACTTTTTTTTACATCCATGTTACAAAGTGCTTTACAAAGACAGCAAAATAAAATGTCATAAAAAGGCATAAGTTGTCTGGTTATAAAAGAAAACATTTTTAACTCAAGTAAAATCAGGAAAGCTCTAAGTTTTAAGAAGGAACTTCAATGAGATTTTTATGAAAATATTGTAAGCCAGGCTCAGGTGTGATGAAGAACTTTCGGAGACTGATTTCGAAGACTTAAAGAGCAAGGTTTATTGAGACTAGGCTGAACACATGCAATGAAAACACCAAACCTGAAGAATAATTCCTGTCTGGAGATATTTATCCTTCCTAGATCAGCAGGCACTCACTAACTGTCCAAATAAGGTTATTGTTCACCCCTCTATATATGTGTGAAGAGTCGATTGGTTATTGGTTCAAATCAAGACGTGCTGTGCGTCATTCAAGCAACAGTCACTCAACAAGCATGCAGAAGAGAGAAACAGAGTCCGCGCTACTGTTTTGGAGAGTTCAGCAAAACCTCAGCAATTTACCCTATCATAACCTGTGTCATAGCACCACTAAACTCCTTCACAGAAATCACTGACTCAGCTGAACTGATTTCCTCAGGCCAGCTGTTCCAGAGCATCAGTGCTCTGACTGCAAAGACTCAATACAAAATACATCTGCCCAAGGTTCTTAAGAGAATATGCCGGTTCATATGGTACTTAAAAGGTCAGAGATATAACAGGGCGAGAGGCAATGAAAAGCCTTAAAAGGTAATCAGTAAAATTTTAAAATCTATTCTAAAACCTTCTGGGAGCCAGTGTATAGAGGCTAAAACAGGAGTGATGTGATCATATTTCTTTGTTCTAATTAAAAGCCTGGCCTGGCAGCTGAGTTGTGGACAGTCTGGAGTCAATCAACAGATTTTTGGTTCAAGCAAGTAAAAAGGCTATTGCAGTAATCAAGGCGTTAGGAGATGAGGGTGTGCAAAATGGTCTCAGTGTCTTTAAAAGTTACAATAGTATTTTTTATATATTTCTAAGATGGCAAAAAACACGACTACACAGGCTTTGTGTTGTGCTGCTCTCCACTTAAATTACTGTCAAACCAGATGCCAAGATTCCTTGCAACAGCCTTAATATGTTCCAATAGGGAACCAGCAAATGGCACAACTTGTTTTGTGCTGGGTCCCAATAACAAGGTTTTGTGTTTTGTCCGAGATTAACTCGAGGAAGGTTTTTCCACATACATCTGTGTATCATCAGCATAAACATGGATAGAGACACCATGTTTCTAAATAATGTGCTGAAGGGGAAGCATGTAAAAGAAGAGGCACACCATACTTAACAGAACAAAATGAAGAGACAGTTGTTTGAGACACAGAACCACCTATTCGACAGGTAAAATGAAAACCATTCTAAGACTGTACAAGATATCCCCACCCTGTGCCTCAGTCTGTCTAACAGGATGCTGTGATTGATCACGTCGTAGCAGTGGGTTCACACAGGAAGTTTTAAATCAGGGACACAGCCAGTAGACAAGGAACTGTTCAAAACAGAAAGCAAACAGGGCCTGACAGATTCAATTTCCTGTAGTGAGACCTTTGTAGGTATTACATCAAGAGGACTGGAAGACTGTCTCATATGCTATACTATTTCAGACCAGGTAATGGGATAAAACTGGTTTAAACTATTTTGTTGCGGGTAAGGCACAGCAGAATAAGAGGCAATGAGGGTAAAGGAGCACCTGGTGCAGCCAGTCTCTGAAAACAGTGGAGATGATTGTAGATTTTAGTAACAGCCCAGCCTCACCCTCCCCCATCATCCTGGGTGACTCCCCAGTTGGGACTGTGGACTCCTTCCGCTTCCTGGGCACCATCATCTCCCAAGACCCCAAGTGGCAAAAAGGCCCTCCAGAGGATGTACGTCCTGCGGCAGCTGAAGAAGTTCAGCCTGCCAAAGACAATGATGGTGCACTTCTACACCGCCATCATTGAGTCCATCCTCACCTCCTCCATCACCATCTGGTACGCTGCTGCCACTGCCAGGGACAAGGGCAGGCTGCAGCGTATCATTCGGTCTGCAGAGAAGGTTATTGGTTGTCACCTTCCGTCTCTTCAGGACCTGTACAGCTCCAGGACTCTGAGGTGTGCAGGAAAGATTGTGGCTGACCCCTCCCATCCCAGACACAAACTGTTTCAGACTCTCCCCTCTGGCAGGAGGCTGAGGTCATCAGGACCAAAACCTCTCGCCACAATAACAGTTTCTTTCCGATTGCAGTGGGCTTCCCAACTAGGCCGGGTCCCCACTGTCACTGACTCTCATGCTCCCCCTCCCCAAACACACACACACACACACACACACACATATTTGTCAGCATTGTATTATTGTAATTTTTGTATACTTGTACATTTTTTGATCTTTCTTTTTATATATTTATATATATATATTTATGTTCATGTGTACTGTAACCAACAATTTATACCAAGGCAGTAGTTGTATCTGTCAATCTAATGGTGGCATTGGATTTTAGGGAATCATCTAAATCATTGGGACTCATCACCTGGGAAACAGGAATTGAAGTACAAATATTCCTGGCAGTCCATCCAGTAGTGTATTAGATTTGAGTCTGGACCAGTGTTGTGGACCAACTGACACTACCATCCCAAGAGCCGTGCTGCTACCAAGAACCATTATGACACTGAGGACTGATTCACTAAACCATAAAGATTCAGTGAAAAACCAGATGGGTGTAGGGTAGTTCTTACCAGTTGCCACTGGCCGAACCAAGACAGTGTTGAGTTTGATGATGGGGCTGAAGATTTGTTTGGTGTCTGCGGCACTGGCCAGATTCTTGCCGTGGAATTTGAGGACCAGACGCTCGTCCTGTTTCTGCAGTAAAACCAGAATGTCCTCCAGGAGGATCGTGTACAGCTCTGAAAGGAAGACACTGGTGATGTAAAACTGTGTGTATACTTTATGTACAGTATAAAATACAAACATATACGCACACACACTACATATTGTAAATGCAGTATACTGTAAACTGACTTTTTTGTTAAGGCTTTATTGATCTTTTAAGACAGATTTTTCCTCTCAGGGAGCCATCTGTTTTAATTAATGTCATTACGTCACAAACTAAAGAATGTTTACTGAAGCTATAGCTGTTGTTTTTTCATGTGCACATCCTCTATTCATACACTGGAAAGTTTATACTGTATTTTTTAAATATCATTCTCATATACAGGTGTATGGACGCACCAATTGCCTTGTCTTTGTTGACTTTCCAGGAGAGAGGTCCCTCATGCACCATCTTCCGCTTGGTCAGGTCCAGATTCTGTAGGACGAGAACTGACTTTCAATAAAAGAAGTGAATTCATTAATAACCTCAACATGTCGCCATCTCTCATTACTAGAGATATTGGTCCTTTGTGTAAAAGGGACTATAATGAATCAGACATGCATTTACAACTTTTGTTTAATTTGATTGCACAAGAGAAAGCCTTCATCAACCGATATGTTCAGAGAATCAGGGATGATAATTAGTTTCTTACCTTCAGCTCCAGGATCATGGGGTTTTCACTCTGTTTGAGTGACGAGAGGTCTAACCTTCTCTGATACTCCTCTAGCCTCTGGTGAGACAGAACACAACTCATTAAATGCTTTTCAACCCTTGGAAACTAGCAAAGGTTTTTATTTTATGAAAATCCCCAAACCTCCAGTGTGAACTTAAATACCACTTTAACCCTAGCTGATTGATATTTTCCAACGATTA
Organism: Micropterus dolomieu; assembly: GCF_021292245.1. Classification (NCBI taxonomy): domain Eukaryota; kingdom Metazoa; phylum Chordata; class Actinopteri; order Centrarchiformes; family Centrarchidae; genus Micropterus; species Micropterus dolomieu. The sequence goes on from NC_060172.1 coordinate 9,841,450, forward strand.
ATATGTCTGTACCTGTTTGTTCTCAGCCTCTTTGACAGCCTGGTTGACATGGTTAAGGATCTTTTTGCAACATTCTCCAGCTTTCTTCACTTTTTCCCTCTCCTCACCATCTTCTGTGGGAAGATAAACAAACATAACTAACAGTTGCAAAAGTTATTCATTGTCCTTGATGAATCATCTAATATATTACCAATATTATGGGCAAAGAGGCATATTTGCACCTGTGCAGTTTATACCTGTGTACTTGGCAATGTTGTCCAGCAGGAGTGGGTACTTGGTCACTCTCTGCATCTCTACAGGAATGATGTCTTTAAGCTGCAGCCGGCGACACAGACGGTTGCTCTCAGCTTCCTAAAGAAAGACAGTAAGTACAAATTAGGAGGGTCAACATCTAAAACCTCCATAACAGATAAGTTTTGATACAATCAACAGATCTGATATTTAATTAGAGCTTATTATTTAAATAAAACTGGGTGAAAAAAAAATATATATATATGATTTAATAAAAATAAGTAATACATAAATACTGTTTTACTGTGTTTTTAAACCTGCTGTGATTTCTTGCATCAGGAATGTTTTGGGTGCATGAGGAGAGAAAATATTACTTAAAATTTCCTTAAAAAGAAAAAAAAGATATTTACTTGGGTGGAAATCAATTTAATCAACAATAAGCTCCTTCTCAAAATTATATTTATATATGTTTTGTAGAAGAAAAGTGAGCTGTACATGTGAGCATATAAAAGTTTCTAGTTGGATTCAAAACACAAATATACAATTATAATAATATTACTGTTGGTTGGTAACCTCTATTCATATTAACATAGAATTAAAATTAATTTTCAGTGATAATATCAGCTAATTTATATTTGCCTATCATGTATTACAATTGAGAAAAATTATTGAACATAACAAAATGAAGCCTTAAACAACGTATCTCACGGTCTTCATGTGCAGACCTTGTAAGTGGACCTTGAGTTAAGATTATGCTGTCAAACTATTATTTCTCTTTCATTACACTATTCATTTATAAACTCATTGTCCTCTCATAATGAACACATTTATTCAAACTTTTTACTGAATGTAAGAATTCAAACAAACTATGATGAGAGAAGGTAGACAGGATAAAGTCGTCTTCGTACGTTCACTACATCAAATCTACATGGTTTAATGAATTTACTGTGCTGACCTGCATGAATAACGTGAACCTCTGGTCTTTCTTCTGCCTGGTCTTGATGAGCTCCAGTGCAGACGGCTGGTTACTACAGAAAGTTCCCACTGCTCTTTTTATCTTCTCCTCTTCCTCCCCGCTGAACTGGAATCAACACACACACACACACACACACACACACACACACAAATTGTCTGTTGATTTTGTTTGCGGTTAATGCAAACAAAAACACATCTTGCATCTTCCTGTGGTCTTCATAAATTAAGGATGATGTACATTCCCTCAGCTCTAGATTCATCAGAGCAACAACAGAGTCATGAATAGTGTCCAAACTGCTGCTCTGAGTTTCACTTATCCAACAGAAATAATTCTATTCAATCAATAATTAATCTCTTAATTTACTGTTTTTGACTTTGACTACTATTGACTTTGTTGACTGCTTTATTGACTACTCTCAATAAAACTCAACACGTCCTGCACAGATGTTTCATATTAAAAGCCTTTCAGCTGCTGAAAGGGCAGACTCCCTTCCCCTGTCATTATTTAAAACTGTCTTTTATTTGAGAATTTGTGGTAATTTGGACTTTTATGACACATCATCAGAAGAAAAAAAACTATAATCTCACATGAATTAATGGTACCATGGAGTCCATGGTAAGCTCCAAAACTCAGAAGTTATTATAAAGAAATTCTGTTTATGCCTCCTACTTAGAAGACTTGTTGGTTGGATATGTCAAAAAGGCAACAATAACAATACCAATGCACCAAACACATGGTTCATAATATAATACCCACACTGATGTGTGGTAATGTTGACCATTTCCAGCTTTTTTAGTAGTTGACAATTTCCTTACAGTCCCCCTTATTGCAGAGTCCTTCTTTTGGGGCCTGGGGAAGGTGTAGACTACCATGTTTCACAAGGAGGCTCCTGTTTCTGCCAAGAATCAAACTTCTCTGTGAGATTATGCAAGGAAGCTGTGGTGTTTTTATGATTAGTTTTTATGTTACAGGAATAGAAGAAATAAAGTCCTGCACACTGTCTACTTCACTGGTTCATTGTAGATCTGTTAATGCTAACGTAAACCTCCTTGGACAAAGGGTTGGTACTAAAACGCAATGCCTAATAAATCATAATCTGTTTGACTTTTAGTTCTCTCTTGCAGCTGCCTTTGTATCATACAGGTGTGCCAACATTTCACTACACCCTGTGCTAAAGCTTTTAATCTGCCTCCTGCATGAATTGAAACTCATCTTACCCATGCCAGGAGATCATCTGCTATCTGACCGATCACAGATGTCTCACTCCTCTTCCTGATTGCTGTCATTTGCTCTGTTATAGAAACTGTGGAGCAAAGTGAGAAGAAATTCTGAAATACAAACATTCAGTATCTCATCGTTGTTGTTCCTGACATTTCAGATACTTGCTCTTCATGTTTTGCAGTGTTTATATCTTTCTTATCAGCAATAAACCATGTATCCATTGCACACTTACAAAATTACAAACATCATTCCAGCCATGAAACTTTAGTTTAATATTCAGACATAAGCATAACAGAAATCATTTTGCCATGTGCATGTTCAAAGGCAGTAGCCTCATTATTTTTGGCAGCGTGTCATATTATTACAACATAAACTTCCTAAGAGCATAGAAATGGAGCTCTTGTGTTTACACATGATATTATTATGCGATCTATGTCTGGATACATTATCTGGTTAATGATTTGTGCTTATCCCTGTGTGACTTGTGGGGCAGTAGTGTGTGTGGATGACGTTACCGTGCAGCTGAATGATTTCCTCCAGGTTAATAAAGATGTGTTTGATATCTTCTGGCGGGAGTATAGCATCTCTGCTCAACCTCTGGTTGAAAACACAGTCCAACACTTTCAGCATCCGCAAGTGGGCACGCTCAGTGTAGAATAGCTCTATGGGTGGACGGATGCACACATGTATGAGATATACTGTATGTATACGTCAAACTTTTTTTTAATGTCACTCTCTGAAATGTTTTGTGACTGTGATTTACCATTGATGACTTCCTGCCGCTTGATCTCCTGTTGCGTTAAGCTTGCCAGGACGCCTCGGCTGACCAGACTCTGCCAGTTCACAGGGTCCTCTTCAAACTCCATCTCACCTCCCTGATCGTCTTCACTCTGGATGTCAGCTGAACTCACCGGACACTGCACCTCCATCCTAGTGCCAGCCGAAGACAGAGGTAGAAAGGCTGTTAAAAAGATAGCAGTGGTAGAACGAAAGGGTACATGGGGGATTTAATATGTCATTAAATTCTTTATTTATCGCACTAAACTCTCAAAAAAATAGTTTCATTAATTATTTTGACAAAAATTATGCCACATTCTCTCCCACTTTGATGGGTTATTTGTACTTTTACAATCATTAATGAGCTGAAATGATTAATTCATCTGTATCTATTTTCATAATCGATGAATGATTTCAGTTTGCTGGCTCCAGCTTCCAGCAAGCTGGAATTGCAGGTTTTATTTGTCTTATGTCTCCGTAAACTGAATATCTTTGGGTTTTGGACTGCTGACCAGACAAAATGAGCAATTTGAAGATACCACCTTGGGGTGGTGGGTATTTTTTAATTTTACAATTTTCTTTAATTTTATAGACTAAAGAATCAAAAATAATCAGCAGATTGATCAATAATGAACATAATTGTTAGTTGCAGCCCTACATTAATGTCTTCTCCCTCCACATAAATCCCAACTGAACATGTCATTAGAGCTGTCAAACTGCATCTAAAAGGCGAAATTACCTATATGGTGACATTAATTACATACAGTAGGCTATAGGTCATTTTAACAGTATATTCTGTTAAGATGTAGTGACATGGTTAAAGTTGCTCTATAGAATTAAGCCAGCACCCCACACTTCCTTCTTGCGTCATTGGTGAAGTGGGACAATTAAGAGAAAATCCAAACCCCTTAAATACCTGAAAGGCTCCTGGTCTTCCTCTTGTAACTGCTCCAGGTTGGAGGGGCTGAAGTCAAACGGAGTGCTGGTCGGACTGAAGACTCCGTCCTGATGGTCGCCAGACTGCAGACTCTCTCCCAGTCTGGGCTGGATGCAGAATGGAGACACATCTGTAGAGAAAAGAGGAGAGCAATGCAATACAGAGGAAATAAAGAAAACCAGGTGACAATTATACCATTGCATAGTACAATTTTTATTCTGACAGTGGTAAGTTGCACAACTAATGGCACTAAAGAATTGTTGCTATGGTATTGATATGGTACAGCCAGGATACCCCTGATAGTCTGACTTTTAGTCTCATAATCCAATAATTACAACAAAATCTAAGATTTCCAAAATACAATTTAAATATATTGCGAAAAAAGGTTATAATGATAAGAAGTCTGAATATTTTGAAAACGGCACATTATTTAAAGTTTGTTGGACATTTTTGCAATCTTTTCTTCTTTCTTATGACACAAACCGCAGTTTTTTTCCCCTCTTGGGGCCTCTAAAAAGTATTCAAATTAAACAATCTGAAAAAAGGAGAGGAAGAGAAATTGGTACATCTTACTGGAGTCTGAGTCTTGTCCACTGGTATCTGAGGCCTGACCGGTGGACGAGCTGTGTGTAGGGGAGGTGGTGGAGGGAAAAAATTGTGTGCCGTTGTCCGATCCTTCACTGAGCTGATTTCCACGGATCCGTCCAGAATTCGAGGAAGAGTCAGACTGTTCAGGGATGCCGATGGCTGGCTGAGAGGGCTGTTTTGGTGACCGCTGCTTGTTTATCTCCACGGCCTTACCGACTACACACAAACCCAAGTGCACAAACATGCATGTATATAAGGATAGAAAAAACATGGGCAAGTAAATCCACCACATTCACCAACAGTGATAACATCTATTACACACTCAGATATACACCAATTCACATCTTTCCTACCTTTAGAATTTTTTTAATAGCATTTGTGCTCTTTTTACTGTTTTTTACCAGTTGCCTTACTCTGAATTAATGATAGTGGGTAGTTTTAAAACAACAAACTGAAGTTTGCTCCTCACCTGAAGTGGAATCCACTCTGCTGAGACGCCGTGGCGGGCCGAGGATGTTGGGAAACCGAGGCTTTTTTACCTTCTCCTCACCTTCCTTCTCAGGCTTGATACTCTTCTGCTTGTTAAAGTAACACATAGTTGCCTTTTAAATGTTTACTTGAAGGACAGCATTTCAAACATATTGTAAAAGTTCATTATAACAAGGGACCGGACCTTAATCTTAGGCAGGAAATTGATGCGCGCTCGTTTATGTTCGAGGCCGCGAGGCTCCTTTGCTTTCACCCCAAGGTGCTTCATATAGGTGTGAATCACATACTGCATTGTTTGGCTGCAACATGACAGGACACACAGTCAAGAAAAAAAGGCAGATTGTTATTTACTGTATAGCATTATTTACAAATCTGTAGGGTTCAACTGCAAATGCCTTTATTACACAACAATGTATTAATGATCCTAATACTTCCATTACAGATAATAGTGATGATAATAATAGTAGAATACAGTATTATTAATCTCTAACATTATTATGGACACTCATATTAGCTTTTCTATATTACAGACATACAAAAGACTCAACAAAAACAACAGTTGTATACCTGAACAGAAACTAAAACAGAAATTACACTGACTGTCCTGCAACTGACTTCCTCCTCTTACCACTTCTCCTCTTCTGTGGGCTGAGATGTCAACCTGCAAAAGGCAGCTCAGGGTTAGCACACGCACAATAAAACAAGGTTTATAGAAGTTGACTATATACATGTATGTTTCTTTGTGTCTGACTGTGCTCAGGGACTCACAAGATATCCTCTATCTTGGAGAGGATGTGTTCAGCACAGGAGCATTCCTTCTCCAAGGCCTGCTGATCTTTTCCACGCTCCAAGTCCAGCTTCGACAGCTCGTTTTCAGCCAGAGTCAGACCCATGCTGCGCTTCTGTCTGCACACACATAAACATAAAGAGAGGTACACAAATAACATCATTCACAGGGCAACGTGTAGAGATATTACCTTCTTACAACTAACCTACAGTATAACAGACTTCGGTCAAGTTCGATCATTATTGTCACAGTGGTTATATAGTTGTGTGACTCTTACCTGAAATCATCCAGGTTCTTGTGCAGGTCTGGTAAGAGTGTGTCCTGTAACAGCTGGGTATACTGTTTGCAGAGCTCCTCTGGGATTAACTCCAACCTCCGCTTCTCTGTGCAGAGACACAAACACACAAAATAGTCCACCCCGGAATAATTAAGAAAGCAGGCACAGTAACATTTATGAATCTTTCTGAAAAGACGCTTCGTCTATGTGTCTGTCCACCTCTTTGAACTACTTGTCTGATTCCTTAATTGTGGTAAAATATTCTGAACTGACGTTAGAGATGTCCCGATGAAACACTACAACAGTATCTGATACTGACCTTATTAGTCAATTTGGATACCTGCCATGATATGACTGATCCACATTAAACACAATTTCTTTGAGTCTTTGACCAACTGTGGAAAAAACATCTTGATATGCCACACCTGTGAGATGGATGGATTATCTCGGCAAAGGAGAAGTGCTCACTAACACAGATTTTGACAGATTTGTGAACAATATTTGAGAGAAATAGGCATAGGTGTACATAGAGAAAGTCTTAGATCTTTGAGTTCAGCTCATGATAAATGGTGGCAAAAACAAGTGTTGCGTTTATAATTTTGTTCAGTGTATATCTCACATAAACAAAACCCAAATGCGAAATGGCAGGTTGCCAAAATTTACTGATGTCAAGTCAGTTCATTGAAGAAATCTTAGAAGTATTTTAGTGTATTTTTTATCTCTTACCTAATTCAGCTGAAATGGCCTCTGGCACTGGTACTTTAAGATTCTGGGAAAGACAACGACAAAATGAATTATGCAGTTTGTAACTATATTTGTTAGTTACATTAACAAACAAATAAAGTATTCAGTAAGTCAGAAATGCATTCTGAGAGAAAAGAAATTGATTTGGTTAAAAAAAAAGCAGCAGAATTACTTACTGCTGTTCTATCCATAAAGAGTGAGTGGAAATCCAGGAAGAAGCGCCGGCTTTCTTTGGAGCTGGTTTGCTTGTGCATGTCAGCGTAGAGATAACAGAGCTAACAGAAGTAAGACGACGAGAAAGAGCATCATATTGCTGTCAATGTGAAGTCACGCATCTCATTTAGTAAATTATACACATTTTCTCATCGGAAACTCAAAGCTTCTTCTAGATCAGTGAAGGCATTCCTCAAAGATCAATCCTTCGCCTGCTTTCATTTATATATTTATTCATTCTCTTATCCACATCTCTTTTTTTCAGCACAGCATTATACGCCTATTGTAACTATTCATGACAGATTCCTTAGCAACACTGTAACACTAAGTGACATGACCTTTCATTACAATAATCATAGCCAATGTGTTTTTGAATTAATCACAAATACACTTTTATGCTGTAGTAAATAATCCTTTGAGCACCAAATGTGATATAATCCACAGATGGAAATAGTCCCCCACAAGCGCAGTTATTATACCTGTTTGAGTAATGTAAGCTAAAAACTAAAGTGCCCAGCTGTTAAAGGAAGTTTCCAGGAAGTTACTGAGAATTTTTAAATGAGTCTGCATATATATATATATATGACCCATTGTGTGTGTGTTTGTTTGCATATATACCAAAGGCGCCGGGTCAAACTGCGAGACAACATGATGGAGGAAGACAGCGAGATGAGCCGGCCGAGACTTCAACAAGTCTACACTCTGGAAACAGCTACACTGTCCGTTAATCTGAAAGAGAGAGAGAAGGGGGTCAAATTCATTAGATCGATTCAAAACCACAAACTGCTCCTGTAACTCCACATCAGCAGTCTGAATTTAATGAAATGGCTGTGGTGACTGCATCATTCATTCAGGGGAACATGCTTATTGTTTCCATTTTTTTTTTTTTAATTTAAATGTTCATGCAGATTATGTTTCATCCAATCAACTTTTTGTCCGATTGGCACATAATTGTTTTTATATAATACCTGCTCTTGCTGTGAGTCAAAGTAGTCATCTTCTGCTCCGATGATCTGGGGGTTGAGGAGGTACGGAGGGCTACCCATACTACACTGGGCACTGGAGTCCTGAGTAAAAAAATTGGCATGGTTATATGCACTGATAGACAAACTCACACCATTACACGCCCACTTGTACTCCACTGAAAATTATACTTCAGCTTGTCTTCAAATTGACTTCACAGTGATATTACAAAACCACAGGTATTACAATAATCATACTTCAGAGTGTCTGTCTGTGTGTAAGAGAGAGAGAGAATATTACTGTGTCAGGAGTGTCCCCAGTGTCTGGTGATGGGCAGAAGTTCAGGCCGTCTCGGCGGATGATGTCTGGGCTTTGACACGGTGTCTCTCTTTTGCCTGGACTCTCTGAGAGGGGGCTGCTGTGCATCTAATACACACAGACAAACACACACACACACCCACACACACACAAATACACACAGAGAACAACACAGCACTTAAGCCAAATTGATTGTTTAGTCTAGTGCTGAATAGTGGGAAATCCCCAGAGATTGGAAAGTAGGACTATTTTATCCCTATTTATAGTAAGGTTAGGTTGAGATAAAAAAGATTGTTATTACAAAGGAGCCTGTGTAAGCTGTATTTTCAGAGAGGCTTCCTGTTGTCTTTAACATTAGATCGTGGGTACTCACCTGATCCATGGTAAATTAGTTCTTGTCATAAAAATTGCATAAAGCACAAACCACATACAGTATGAAAAGTTTCATATTACGTTGACATTGCTATTTTAGTCATGGAGGTTCTGTCTAAGGTTTTTACATAAAAATTATTGACTATTCTCTTCATAGTTTATATGAATAATCAAGTGTAAACTACAAGAAAATTGTGTTATATACAAATCTTCAAATTGCTTTTTTCATCTGACCAACAGTCCAAAATCCAAAGATATCAAATGAACAGTGATATAACAGAGACACTTACATTTGAGAAGCTTGAAGCTTCAATCATCGTTTAAGCATCTACCTACACTACCTTGAACAGCTGGCAAAAAAACACACTTGACAGAGTAAGGGCAGAGTGCTTCTAGGTCATGTAGTTCACCACATTAATTGCTGTGATCTGTCATTATACCCACAGAGTTATTGTTGGTCGAGGGCCCGTCAGTTCCGCTGTCACCCCGTGAGGACGGGGTCTGTTCCTTTAGAGAAGGTTCACGGTCCCCCTCCTCAGCCTCACCATCCCTGCACCCTTTTACTCCATCCTGAAACACACGTGTACATCAGTTTACCATCTATCCGTTGCAATTACCAAAGGTCCTGTAGTGTAAGAACCTGCAGTGACCTGTGTTAATGTGAAGTGTGTGGAAGTGACAGAAAAGTTTAAGTTTAAGTTATAAAATGTCACCCCTTGTCACAGGATATAAAGAATGCAAAAGACAAAGAGTTTGAACACATTTTGAGTGATGATGAGAGTGTGTGTGTGTGTGTGTGTGTGTGTGTGTGTGTGTGTGTGTGTGTGTGTGTGTGTGTATGTGCTTCTACAACACCTGTAATGCTGCTTTGCTGAGCTGCTCCTGCAGCAGGGAAATGTGCTTCTTGGCCTCCTGGATCTCCTTCAGTAGTTTAGGCCGAGGGTTTCTGCTGTACTCCTCCTCCTTTGCCTTAACCCACATAAATCCCAAAGAAGCCCAGTATTGTAGACACAAGCCACACATGAAAAAGTATGCTTAAAAGATATTTGATGATCTCTTGACATGATTAATGTGATAATAAATTAACTGGTGGAAACTTGATACAAGGCAGACAAACCATAATCAACACATTCAGGAGTCAGAGTCCAGTTTATATAAAATCGCTTTGTCCAAGAAAACACAGTAATAAAAACCTCATTGTATAATACACACACCTGTAAGTCCTGTTGCTCCTTGATTAGCATCTTTTGTGGGATGTCGGCCTTCTGGTTGTGCATGGTTTTGTTCTCACCCTTAAATAAGGAAAGAAAAGAGGAAACACTGATGTAAAATAGTCAGATACACTGAAAAAACACATCATTACATAATTATTCCTATTATACACAACTGTGATTGAAGCTTTAGGTTTTCACAGGAAAAGAGAGAAGTGATACTAATCAGACTCAAAGTGAAAAAGAAAAAAGGGGAATGTGGACACTTGTAGATAAATAAAGGTGATGATTGACATGACCATTTACAACAACAAAGTTACTTTACTTTAGTTTTCCACGTCTTTACATTCAATATTAGAGCTGAAGGAGAAAGATGGTGCACGGTGCAAATAAGTTGATAATTCTAACAAAGAAACAAATCGTGGAAAAAATTCATCGTTGACAGAGCGCAGCTGTTTTGGCAAAAGCTCACAGTAATGGACTGAGACGATAGGGCTAATTAAAAATAATGAGCTGTGTGGGTTGAACCAGCCAGATAAGCTGCTGATATCATGAACTTTGTCACAGTTAAAAATACCATAATTTCAGAGACTGAAGTTTCAGTTCACCATTGAGAGCTATAGAGAAGAAGTTTGAACAGAAACATAAGAGAGGCTACACTTGGAAACAACTTTATAACCTGTTCAGCTTTTGTTACAAAAGTAAACATTTATATTGTAATCTTAAGTAAGTTCCCTCAACTTATCAATATCAAAGCAATATAATATATAAATATCCCAATATAATATTCCTACAATATTCCTATAAAGCCAACCTTTACAGCGACCTTAACATGCAGGGCCTTATTTAATGATGGCACAATGTCAGCCATCATGCAAACACAGTCCTGTCACAGTTTTCCTATGGAAGTAGCGTGCATCTGTTGGGTAAGTTACTGGCTTCAAATGAACCTTGTGGACTGTTGACACAGCGATAGTATTGGTTATGAACAATTATATGCTTTTTTTTTTTTTTAAATCACAGACAATAAAGCTTAGAATATCTCCTTAAAATATTTGCAGTGGCAATTACAGTAGAAGCATTATAAAGTCTATATGAAAATGTATCCCTATAATCAATTTCACCCTTAAATAAAAACAAAATAAGGCAGATAGTAATAATGGAGGGGTTTGCGCATGGTTTCAGGAAAAAAAGGCCTACAGTATTTTAAATTCTTTATCTTTAATTCATGATATTCATCTATTACTCAGTATTGTATTTATACATCATACTTTTATAAAACTACATCTTATTTGTCTTTTTGGTCTTCCATGGGATTGTAACAGATTTTTCTGGGTTTGAGGAAGTTCAAGTTGATTTTAACAGCAAAATCAGATATTGACTGTCTGTTTCTCACATGTTTTATCTTCCATAAATACTCAACAAGAGAACTTTACATCAGATCTCATCAGGAAATCTTGGCACAACCGGTTTTGTATTTATCTGTATGCTGCCTCAACCTATTAGTAGGCGCTTAATATTGTGTGAAGTGTTCCCATCCTTTATAAAAGAGATAGAGCTCTTAAAAAGAAGATATTACTCTCTTCGTCTTCCTTACCCCATGTGACGGAGATGAGGTGGTGTGCTCCTGGGGCCTGCATTGCTCCCCACCGGGCAGTGCAGGCGAGTGGGGCACTGAGAGGGAGGAAAGAGGGCTGACCTCTGCCCCTTCCTCCCTCTCTTCCTCCTCTCCCTCCTCGAGTGGGATCTGAGGAAGCCCTGGAGGCCTCCCCAGCACTGTCAGGGCTACATAGGAGCCCGCTGCCAGAGAGGATTCATGGGAAAGGAATGAAGGGAGGGTGATGAGAAAGAAAAATACTCATACATAAAAGCATCCAAGCCACCGTGAAGATCTGATCAGCAAAACCAGCTGAGAGAAAGAGCTCAGTCAGAAAAACATTTGACCGCATGAAGGGAATGAAAACAAAATAATAATATAATGCTGATACATTATGTCATGAATTATGTCTTGTCCAAGCCAGCTGTACACACAAGTGAATGGAAAAACCCTTAATGTTTCTCTCTAGAAATAAAATCCCAATATTTATTATCTCAACAACTAAGACTCAAGAGTTGCATGTTTGGGAGGCATGTTTGTTTGACTGACAGATGTCTCAGCCCACAACTGTCAGCCCAAATATGAATTTTATGGCTCCAGTAACTAAAACAAATGGCTGCAAGCAGAAAACTCAAGCTCCAGAGTTTCAAAACACCCCTCAAAGAACTTGGTAGACGTGCTACGTCCATGTCTTTCCGTAACCTAGTGATGACAAGTCATTAATAACCATTACAAGACTTGCTTTAGCCTTGTTGCAAAGTAGTTAACATTATGTCCCTAAAGTGCAATCAAAAGCCCTGACATTTAAATATGAGATATAATCAGAAGTTCATACTTACATTTTATGAGCTTCACAACCTCAGTGTGGTTTGAATCTGTAACTAAGGTCCCGTTAACCTGTCAGAAAACAAAATGCATTAGCATATATTTCTCTTCAGTCCTATCTCAGCCCCTCGACCATTTGTGACTGCTGAAGAGGAATTTTTTATTTATTTATTTTTTTAAACAGTTCACAATATACTTATATATTTTTTTTAAAGCTTACATAATTTCCCCAAAACAGCTGGCCACTGTAGTTTTTAGAAATCAAGAGGAGGGGACTATTTTCAGATGCAGATTGCTGTAGCCTCTAGTGAGTCTTTACAGCAGCAGGACGGAGCATTTGGGATCAACTCCAATAAACTACGGTGGCTACATTCAGCCAGTGAAACGCTGTGGCTCACTGATGTGTTTTTAATAGTTATTTTGGACAACAATAGAGCTCTGCGGCACAGAGGAATAAGATATATCAGCCTTTGGTTTTGGCCTTTTCAAGGGACTTTTTGTCTGCAACAAAAACAGAAAGTGGCCTAACTTATCCTCTAACCACCTGAATAATTAAGTAGGGCTCCAAAGTACAGCACTGAATTGAAGATCATTCCACAAGGATCAATTATAGCCTCTCTGTAATTCTCCGGTTAAATGTTATTTGCCTGTTAGTATTCAACTTTTATCATTATACATATTATCATCGTTAATATTTTACAGATCATTTTTAAGCCGTAGTGTCGCCCAAACTACATAATGCATCAGCTGTTTTAACCCCTAAACAGCAGGGGCCCTCTGTCAGAGCACCACACGTGACTCCCCACACCTGGCTGGTTAAGACTGGATGAACCAATCTGATTCCGACCTTATTAAAGCGATCATGCCTCGACCTAACCCTAACCCGGTAAATAAAGTTTTCTGTGCTAATGGGGCAGTGAGCTAATTCTGACGAGTAAAAGCTGCTGCTGTTACTTCCTGCATGTACTTCACAATAAATGCATTTGAATGTGACGGCAGTGGAAGGCCTTTTACATTTAAGCCACAAGTGTTGACGATGCCAGTTAGCTAACTTAACCTAAAGTTGACGTGTTGTGAATTTTCAATAAATTTGGGATTAAGAGAGTTCTGGCATTGACTCGGTATTTAGGATTGGCAGAATTTTAGGTACCTGAATTTGTATCTAGCCAGAAGAAGTCGGATCCCTACAAAAAAAGCTAAGGCTGAACATATCCTTTAACTGACTTTCAGACCCAGAGATGCTCAGTTGCTGAAACCTGGAAAAAAAGAAATAAATACATAAGGCTCACCTTAATGATCCTATCTCCTGTTTGAACACCTGCTCGCATTGCAGCCCCATCTATAACACAAAAGTCAGAACAGTCATAGATGAGGCTTCCACAGGTGTGCTTGATTTTAAGGTTAATGTTAGAATGAGTTTAAGGTAAGGGTTGGGTCTGGCATTAAGTTGTGATGGTTAAGGTAAGGGCTATGGCTAGGGCATACATAATGTCAGTGAGGGTCCTCACAAGAATAGAAAGACAAACGTATGAGTGTTTTTGTGTTTGTGTGTGTGTGTGTAAGAGCCTTACTTACCTTCCTTTACCAGCTGCACAAACACAGGGTTGTCTCCACTTACGGTCAGCCCAAAGCCATTTTCATCTCTCTGGATTATCACACACCGCTGGACAAGACCTGTCATTTTCACACAAACATATTTCATTTCATTACAAAGATGATCAAACTTCACAGTGTGATGTTTGTGTTTTTGTCCAAACTGAAAAGTCATCTCATAATAGCTTTTGGCAGATCTAGTTTTAGAAATCAAAGACTCTGCCATCCAACCTAGACGTACGCCCTACATGTACATCCTGTAACTAATGATGTAAGTTTGGTCTCACACTTTTGCCTAAAATAAATTCTGGCACAGAGTGGATGGTGCAGTCACTTGTGGGAAAAATTATCCACACAGGAAGTGGCAAATCAAGAGAGTGAAAGAGAAAAGGTTTTTAAATAGAGGCCTGTTCTATTTCCAACAAAAACTGGATTCACCAGCAAGAGATCTTGTTCCTCTCTTCGGCCATTGGTTTCCTTTGTATAGTAATTTATTAACAATAATAAAACTCAATTGAAAACAAAACTTTCTGTTCTAGTAAAACTTTGTATAGATAAAACATTAAATGAGCAAATATATTAAAATGATGCAAACAAGCAATGCAAATTATAGAAACACTGAGTAGAATAAATTTATGATTGATTCAAAATGTGATACAAGCTATGTATCACATGATATGTGTCTGCTATTAAATGGTGTTACGGTCATCTCTGCAACACAGACAGAATATGCATGGTTTAGTGTCAAACAGAAGAAATAAAACTTTGTTTTATACAGTCTCTGGTTGTAACATGCGCTGGGGTGAAATGTAACATTATGTAATACGAAATATGAGAAATACATGATATCGAATGCTTTATATTCAACACTTAAATTCTTTTTATAGATAACTGCTGTGTCTGTGTGTGTGTGTGTAGCGGTGATCCAAATAGCTTGCTTACTTGATTGGAGAATCATGATTGGAGAAATTGGACGCGTTACAACCAACCCATGTTACAACCTTACCCGGTCTCCCCTTATTTATTTATAAAGCGTCGTAGGAAACCAGAGTTACAAGGTACAGTACAATGCAAACCTTGAAGAAAAATACTAAATTAAAAACAGTAGTAGTAGTTCCTACTACTACTACTACTTCATTAATTTCAGCCAAATTTAATGAACCTCAAATTTAGTGTTTTTATAGTGTTATAATAACAATGCTATGGTTTAAAAGTGCCCTGATGAGGTTTTTTGTAACAAAGTTATGTTTACATACATTTTGTCCTCAGCAACATGCACTGTGTGTATCCTTGAGGCGTAACAAATATTCGGAGTGCATTTCTTTCCTCATAAAACATTTCTAAAGCTGATATTCTTTTAATATTTTTGAATTGTACAATTTTTACACCCATGTTCACTAGCTTTCGGTCTTCTTCTTCACTGCCTTTGTGGGCACATTAATAGCCTTGGTCGCTCGTTATGTCCAACAGCTGTCAATCAGCTGAAAAGCATTAAATTATATGAAGGACTGGGCCTTGCGTGGCAGGCGTGGTTGTAAAAAAGAACTACTAGTGGTCAAAAACTCCACAGGAAAACTTTAACCTATTTATATCTATTAACCCACTAGGCTATGTGTTCTATGCCATCCAATGACCATATGCCAGCACAGCTAATAGTACCCATTTGAATCTGCCAAGTCCTCGTGACCTTCATTCAGAAAGCTGAGTCCTTCACAGTCCTACACTTCAACAGCACCCTGAAATCTGCAAAGACCATCTGCTTGATCAAGAGCACTCCATCTGGGATGTTCTTCCTCTAGCCAAGATGTTTAGTGACTCACTATCTGCCTCAGTGGTTTTGTCTGCTGGCCTCCATGAAGGAGCCTCAAGACTTCAGGGTGAAGAAAAGGGCAGGAAGGATTAATGTCAACCCTGCAACCCAGGCAACCACCTTAACAACTTGTGTCTGAGCGCTGCCTACACCGTCTCTTTTCTCCCCTTCACCAGTCCGTGGTAAAGACTTTAGCACAATTCATATTTTAAAGTGTAAAGCAAATGTATGGCAAAAAGAAATACCATAGTCAGGTAAAAATGTATGTAATTCATAACAAAGTGTCCTCGCTGAACTCAAAGCTGTACATTTAACTAGAGTTGCAACTAGAGTGACCAGACAACCCGAAGAATTCGGGACAGTCCCGAATTACGAGGAGTTGTCCCGACTCCTGTCCGGTTTGTCCCAAAAATTAGACTTAACATGGGTTTTGATTATAGCCTAATTAATCATTAAATACTGAGTTGTGTAGTTCTCTTGCTCCAGCAGGGCTTGCAGATTATTCAATTCAATTTTTTTTATATAGCGCCAAATCACAACAACAGTTATCGCACAGCTCTTTTCATAAAAGAGCAGGTCTAGACCGTACTCTGTGATGATATTTACAGAAGCCCAACAGTTCCCACCAAGAGCAAGCACTAGGCGACAGATGCAAGGAAAAACTCCCTTTTAAGAGGTAGAAACCTCGAGCAGAACCCTGGCTCAGGGTGGGTGGGCGGCCAGAGAGAGAGAGAGAGAGAGAAACAGAGAGAAAAAGAGAGGGATGGAAGGAGAGAGAGAGGGGAGGGAGGCAGTCTACACAATATACACACACAGAGGTACAGACAGTAAAGGTGATGTTGCTATAGACTAAATGAAAAATGGTACAGATATTTATAGTAGTGTTAATGATAACAATCGTAATGTTAATGATTATAACAACAATAATAACAATAGGACTAGTAACAATAGTTGTTGTAGCAGAGGGTGTCGAGCAGGAACACGGGGGCAGCAGGTGACCCGCAGCCACAGATCCAGACTCCACAGCTCCAGAGCCAGAAACACCTGCAGGAAGTGATAGGAGGAGAGAGGAGAGGGACGAGAAAGCACAAGACTACCAGAAAGGGGAGATGGTGCCTGACCATTAAGAGCTTTGTAGGTAAGAAGAATGATTTTAAATTCTATT
>NC_060172.1:9858643-9867956 GCF_021292245.1 Micropterus dolomieu
AAAGGGGAGTAGTTGAGTTAGTAACATGCACTAATGGGATGAGGTTGCATACAGAGGGAGAGAAAGTAGAGGAGAGAGGAGCTCAGTGCATCATGGGAAATCCCCCGGCAGTCTAGGCCTATAGCAGCATAACTAAGGGATGGTTCAGGACTCACCTGAGCCAGCCCTAACTATAAGCTTTATCAAAGAGGAAAGTCTTAAGCCTACTCTTAAATGTGGAGATGGTGTCTGCCTCCTGAACCCAAACTGGAACCTGGTTCCACAGGAGAGGAGCTTGATAGCTGAACGCTCTGGCTCCTAGTCTACTTTTGGAGACTCTAGGAACCACAAGTAACCCTGCATTCTGGGAGCGCAGTGCTCTGGTGGGGTAGTAAGGTACTATGAGCTCTTTAAGATAAGATGGTGCCTGACCATTAAGAGCTTTGTACGTAAGAAGAATGATTTTAAATTCTATTCTGGATTTTACTGGAAGTAAATGCAGAGAAGCTAAGACAGGAGAAATGTGATCTCTTTTCCTGGTTCCTGTCAGAACACGTGCTGCAGCATTCTGGATCAGCATCATTTATCTGTACATTGTGTCAACAGTAACAGCTTTGTTACAGCCACAAAGTAATACTCGTGTTCCTTTCCCCGTTTTGTTTTCATGTGGTTAGTGGAAGTTACAGTTTCGAGGACAGGGAAAGTGTAGCTTCAGGCAGCCACAGCGGAGACATCTTCAATTCAGTTCAATTTTATATATACAGCACCAAAACACAACAGCCATCTCATAGCGCTCATAAAAGAGCCGGTCTAGACCGTACTCTGTGATATTATTTACAGAAACCCAGCATCCAACATATGTGTAGCGCAGACAGATGTGACACTGCACTGATGAAACGAATAAAATAAAAATTAGGTCAAAGATCAGAATTTACCCACTGTTACATATCCACAGTTTTTGTGTTTTTCCTAATGACAGCGAGGTGACTTCATGAACAAAAATAATTAATTTAAGCGTTGTTTTGATATTCACGTGTTAATGTTCATTGACACTGAATGTACCAGTAGCCCCGCCCCCCCCCCCCCTCAAATGTTGGTCTCATCTTGTCACCCTAGCTGCAACTAACAATTATTTGCATTATTCATTAATCCGCCAATTATTTCCTTGTTTTATAAATCATTCTTTCATTTCGTAAAAATACATTTTCATGTTATTTCTGACCAGTCCCAAACACAATGATATTGTGTATACTATAATATAAACAAAGAAAAGCAACAGATCTTCATATTTGAGAAGCTAGAACAGGAAAATGTTTTCATTTTTGCTTGAAAATGTAATTAACCAATTAATCAAAATATCAAAAGTTGCTGATTAATTTTCTGTTGCTTGATTAATTAAGTTAATTGTTTCAGCTTTAAATTTAATCTCAACTCAATGTCTCATCGCTGTTAATACTTTAAAAGTTTAAAATAATGCAAAAAAGTCCTAGTCCAATAAAGGGAAGCACTGTTATTTATTTGTTAAGCCAAGCGCTTGATTGCCACCACCGGTACTTTACATCTAAACCTTCCTACTGGATTTAGAAAGTGCTTCACAGAAGAAACGCTGCAGCAAGTTAAACAATTTAAGAAACAATCAACTGAAACTAAACTAAATTGTATAAATCAAGCACTAAAGTCAGAGAACAAAAATGTTCTGTCTCTCTTACCAGTAGGGTCAAACTCATGTTTGAGTGAGACAGAGGATTTCTCATTCTTAGGTTTCTTGTCTGTGGGGTCCTTGTTGAGAATGCTTGGGGTCCTAGAGAGACATGTAGCAAAGGGAGGACACAAAGCATTTAATAAATAAATCTCAATAAATAAATACATTTCAAATTTAACTAAAAGCATTAAAGATACACTTCCTGACTTTGATGAAGCTTTCCCTAAAATCCCAAATTTCCTCAATAAAGATGTTTTGAACTTCAACAGTGAACTGCATAAATATCAAAAGAAGTTGCTGATCTAGGTTCACTACTGGGTGCTGTAACAATATCAGGGAGTGTATCTTTAAGACAATATAGAACAATTAAACGTACAATATAGTGTTAACAATGTTAATATTCACATTATTATGTCAACATTCAAGTGTTCAGTGTGGTCGTAGAAGTATGTCAGAAAGAACGTTAGCACAAAATAAAAGAGGATCGACATGTTTCATTGCAAACTGGCAAGCCAGCAAATACTGATTCTGGCTCAATTTACACGATATCAGCCCAATAATGGCTGACTCGATAGATGTGCATCAGGAAGGGCGTCTTGTTTCAACACTGCCTGGAGGGGATGCATATTAAGCACTTCATTTCCTGCATTCTGGGAAATTTTTCTATACCAATTTCTGCTAATTCTGCAATTTCTGCATCACTATATGAAAATATCTTTATTTATGTAAAAGGAAACACAAAAGTCAGGCGGCACATGACAACACACAATATAAAAATATAATGCGGTCAGGCTCTCTGGCATTCTGTATGCTTTCAGATATGTATTCACTTGTAAATCAACTTATCTCATTTAATATCATTCCCACTGTGTCAACACACACGCAGGCATGATTCAGTCTCCTCTTCTGTGTCTTTGCATGGGGATGTAATCTCTTTAAATGTGCATGTGGCACCTATTTGTGTCAATGATAAATTAATTTATTTTAATTTATTTTTTAAACCCCTGGACTTTAATAGCGTATGTGTTTCAGCAATATTTCTGCCCATGTTCACAACTTTCTGCAAATTCAAAATCTCTCCCACATATCTGTGATATTCCCAGTGAGTTTTGGAAAGGTGGTAAAAGTTTCAAGCCCTAAATAAACTCACCATCATCTTTTCTAAATGTTAACACATATTCCACTAAATGACAGCAAATCAAAGTTGTACTATTTAAAGAATAAAGTCTTAATTCAATCAAAATAAAGTCATAATATTTTTTTTAATCTACCTTCCCTGATGACATGGTAGTATCCCCTTCAGACCATCTGACAGACTGTACTGGATGAAACAAGTACACTCCTCTTTATCCGAGGTGGAAAACCGAAACTAACTATAAACACTTCTGATAAATCTCACCACAAATCCACACAAATGTTCACTTCACCACCTCCGATGAAGTGCAGCTCACAGCCGCTGGCACTCATTCTGATGAAGTGCATTGAGAAACTGGTTCTCCATCATATCAAAGACAACATCCCAGTGACCTGGGCCCTCACCAATTTGCATTCAGAAAGCAAACAGATCTAAAGAGGATGCCATCTCCACTCAGCCCTCACACACCTTTAGAAAAACAACACCTACATCAGAATGCTGTTGGTGGATTTCAGCTCAGCATTCAACACAATTTGCCCCCATGAAACTATTTGGATTAAGTTTCACGCTCTGCAACTCGATATTGCACTTCCTTACAAACAGACCCCAGACAGTTCGGAAATCAGCCTTACTGAGTGGTGCTCAGAGAACAACCTACAGTTCAACATCAGGAAAACCAAGGAGCTCAACGTTGATTTTGGGAAAAAGGAGGTGATGACACACCCTCCTGTTTACACCAGTGGAGCTGAGGGGGAGCTGGGAAACAGTTGCAGGTTACTGGGAATCAACATGCATGTAAAATAGTTTTATTTTTCAGAAGTTGAGTGAAGCTGAATAAATCCTGTCCCTTCAAGTTCTTCACCTTGATGCCAATGAACCAAAACACAACAGCCTTCTTTGCCACTCATGCAGTGTACAGTCACGCCTTCCCATAGACAACCACTGTAGTATTCTCCATCCTCATATCAATACAGTGGAAGGACAAAGTTGTTGATGTCAAATTTTTAAATTACATTTTTAGAAAGACCTTAACAGCACCCCTCTTCCTTAATAATAATAATAATAATAATAATAATACTTATTTGTAGAGCACTTTTCAAAAACAAGTTACAAAGTGCTTTAACAAGTGTAAAGAATAATACAAAAAAACAAGATAAGAGCATGAAAACAATCTTTCTTGATATTTGCTTAACTGATTTAATGTGCATTTTCCTTGTGGGAGGTGGACCTGATGGCGGTAGGTTATATATTAATAGACGAGGTTCACCTCTCCATGTGCCCCATACAACCACTCCTACTCGTTCCGCAAGAGGGGTTTTTGTTTGTGCTGCTGTTCCTCCCGTGGACAATGGGGGCCCTGGGGTTTTAACAATGCCTCCCACGTCAGAGCCAACTTACTATACTGTGGCTTTGTGGGACAGATTCCCGGAAACGGAGACCAGGGTTTTTGGCTTTGCTCCAGTTTCCCGAACGTGGGAGAAGGCTGGAAAATAAATGGAGGAGGGAGATGGAGGAAGGAGGAGGTGCACTGCACAAGTGTCTTTGAGGGAAGACAGAGGACAGGGCTCGTTCAAATTAGCTCCCAGAGAGTGTGAACAATCCTCTCAAAACTAACCTCATGGTCAGGTAAAAGATGATGTCATTGAAATCCTGGGATATCAGATTCTGACAAGTAGAAGACAGAAAACCTGCATCTTCCTTTATGTCGAGCTCCAGTAAAATAACCCAGACTAAATAGCTGAAACGGATTCCACTCTTCTACTCTCCTAGACACAACAAAACTGTCTCAATTACAGACAAAAAGGGTGAAATTAGGCTGGAAAGGACAGTATTAAGGTTGTAACCTTGTCTTTTTCTCTGAGATTGGAAGGCCCACTTAGGGAGCCTCCTTGCTATGGTTGGGGGAGATTAGCAGTTGATAAAACATGGCGAGACAAGCACAGATTGCATCCTGCAGTGACTGGCAGCTAAGTAAGTACTGCTGGATAAGAAGGAGGAATTCAGCTTCCAGCTTCGATTCAGGTCAAGTGATAACTTTAAAACTTTGTGGCACAAAAATACTGTACAGAGACACCATAAAACATTACTTTTTCACACAAGAACTGATAGCATAATGAATGTATGGTGACTATAGTGACCCCAAAACTAAAATGTTCACAGGTATAAGGAGAGACAAGTTTAACTAATCCCTTTCCCTGTGCAACATTAGTCAGATCATTGCTTAGCAATTAAATGTAGTAAATGGTAAAACTCAAAACCTCCAAAATACATGGGAAAAATTGTAATAGATTAAAACACTGCCTTTATCTGCTAATGTAAGTTAGTAGCTCAAAGCGAAGGAGCATAATTAACTACATTATTTTGAGGGGTTAAAAAGAAAACAAAAAAAAACATGTTTAAGACGAGCAAATTCACATCCAAAGTGTAGTATTTCCCTACAGTTAAAGGTAATGTTAATGTGATATCATCATGTATGTAGCCATCAAGTGGATATTTAAGACCCATTTTTAAAAGAAATGTCAACTCAAAACAAGTCAGCTTTAAGTAAAACATATAGTAGTAGTAACACGGAGCTAACATCTATAATCTAATCAATGCATGGGGAGACATACTCAACATTTTTTTGAGGGTGGTGTCTTTTTTCAGCTATCCAAACCCCAATGGACAAACTTTGTAACACTTTCTGAATTACCTCAAACATGATTTTTGGCATTTCTGTACTGCAATTTCTAATTACTTATCAGCCGGCATAAATCTAATGCATTGTTCCGTTGTTCCTGCAGAGTACTTTTGAAGCACCAAAGGTTCAAAAGGTTCACCAATCAATGATTACAAGAGGAAAAGTGTTCATTTCCATGTGAAAAGTTTAGTGGGACCACGATTAAAGGGAATGATTAATTTACTTATTGTATTAGTGTCACTCGGCTGGGATACACGTCTGTTGGCTAATTTGTCCAGAATTTCTTTACTTCCTTACTGCACAGTTATCAAAGGCGGACAAGAAAAACTCTAGCAGCACTCCACTTGTGCCTTAGATGCCAAAAATACCAGACAATTCCTCTGGGATGATAACAGCAAAGTACTCAGCTCCAGAGGATTGGAAACAAAAGTTCACTAAGAGAGACGCTAAAACTCCAAATACAGTAGATCTCCAAATTTATTATGATTGCAGGAAGATGTAGGGAATCGTTGATTTTTTTTTTTTTTTATGTTAATCCACAAATTGATTAATTGACTCATCGTTTCAACTGTGAACTGTTAGTAGTAGGTAGTTTTAATTTAAACTAAAACATTTTATAAACTCTTCACATTTTTTGTGTGTAAAAATCTTAATTTATAAAGTAACTAAAGCTGTCAGATAAATCTAGTGAAGTAAAAAGCACAGTATGTCCCTCTGAGATGTAGATCAGTAGAAGTAGAAAAGACTCAAGTAAAGTATAAGTACTTCAAATTTATACTTAATAGAATACTTGAGTAAATCTGCTTAATTACTGTCCACCACTGATTGTACTTAACAGTCTAGGGTGTTTTACAGCCTTGAACATTTAGCTACTTGATTAGATCATTCCTGGGAGTTGACAAGCTTATATTGAATTTGGATGTTTGTGGTGATGCAGAAGTGGGAGCCAAGTGGTGTCAGATGCAAACGCCCAATGATTCATTATTGGAACATACATGAAATGATGCACTCTGGAAAGCTCAAACAATTAACCAGTGAAGTTATTGTTTACTGAAAGGATTAGTCTGGTGTAGGGTTGGGTATCGTTAAAAAAATTTGAGTGTTGAAAGTAAACAACGGAAAGTTATTTTGTTAACTTTCAATCAATAAACTGAAGTGAAAGATTGCTTTTTCCTTTAGCTGTGAGTCGCAAACCTTCTCCAAAGCAGAACTTATACACGACTGTTTAAACAAGTCGCTTAACTACACTAAAGACTCTCAAACAGAGGAAACGAGAGGCTGCATGTCCAGCCGATCAAACCAACTGCATCTGAATCTGCAGCCGGAGGCTCCGTGAGTAAAATCAGCTTTTTTAAATACAGTTTACAGTGCAGGAACATAAGGGACAAAAGGCGTGCTCTTCTCTTTCTTACGGTGTGTTATTTGCATGTTTGGCTGCAAGCAAAACCATACAGATAGTCATTTTTTGCCGCGATCTGGTTACGAACAGTAGGTATCGATTGAAGTACACGGTTTGACTGGAGACGTTTCGATTCTACTCGATACTGGGCTGTTTCGGTCGATACCATAAAGGTATGGTGTAGCGATACCCATCCCTAGTCTGGTGATTTGATCCTACTAACAAGTATTGTCTGTGTATGCAAAACCTGATATTTATGTTATGTTCTGCTGTCCCATTGAACATTATTGTTAACACACACACACACACACACACACACACAGTAGTTTATTTTAACTCCATGTTTTGACTAAATATTCATGGCCTGCTTTTGAAATATTTACAGCTTTATTGAGAGACGGACTTGCACATTGATAGTTTTGGTCTTTTCGTGGATTTTGTTTACAAGAAGAAAAATATAAACTATTAGCCTCGACCTTAATTAATTATTTATCTTTAAAGACAAGTAAATTAAAGGGGTGACTTGCAGGAAATGAAAGTTCAAAAGTTAATTAAGTAAAGAGAAAGGTGGCCACCAAACCTGTTGTGGTTGAAACAAAAAATGAATGATGCCATTTTAATTAAGTCTTCTCCTTTCCTACCTTTTAGTTGATTTGTATACACACATATACAAACACAAATACAATTAATTTTGCATGGTTCTCATTTGGTTATTTTTCTTAATAATTATTTATTTATATTAAGCTCCATGTGTAGCACCCAAACCTAAAAGTCTTTAACTACACCACTGGAGTCTCACTGTGCTGTTGCAATTTTTTCTTCTTATCATTTAATAGTGGTGCATTAATTTACAAAAGGCAAACAAACAACGGCATCAGAGGATTGTTCAGTCTCCCAGATGAGGAAAAACTGTAGGGTAGTTAATGTGATATCTGGGTTTGAGTCATCTTTCTGTTCTCATTCAAATAATATTTTTTTAAGGAGTTTAATGTACTGAACATTGATCTATGTGGATGTGAAAGAGAGTAGAGAAAACAATGGTTGTGTGCTATTAGTAAGCCGTTAAGGCATAAATCATGTTGTATTTTAATACATCTCACTGCATTCATAATAAATATTTTTACAAGACACTAGATATCAGCATTAACCAAGATGATCATCCATCATAATGTACAGGGGAAAAAACCTGTGATGTTTACTTGAAGTTAGGAGCATGGAGTGCAACGTTCACCCCAATCATGACAGGTATAAAAAAATAAATCTACTTTCAGTGGTGCGAAAAGTTATATTTAATTCTTCCTGACCACTAGAGAAAGACAACGGAAATCCAGATAGTTACATACCATCTTCATAAAATGGTAGTTACATAAGTAACTCTCATAAGGGATTGTAATTTGAAACAATCAAGAGCTAAAGACCGACAGTAGATGGGTTTCTGGGTTTGTTCACACTTTGAAAGACAGCAGCCAAATGACGAGATTTTGAAAAAAAATGAATTCAAGCGAGTGAGATTTAATCACGAACCCACAAAGCAGCCCGTTTCTCACATTTGTGAGAAGTGAAATTTCAAATGACTTTCACATTCTTCTAGAGCAGGTCGTCCACTAATCATAGGGCTGGCATTTGCTTATAAATTGCTCCCAATGGCCAATTGGTGTGTGAATGGGTGAATGAAGGGCATATTCTAAAGTGCTTTGAATATATGCAACCATTTACTATTTACTCATAGATGAATAGAAACTACAACTAGAAAGAGCATGCAGAGAAATGCAGTGATGTACTGTCAGTAAATGTGTATGCTAGTTCATGTCAGTTCAAATTTTTTTCATTTTTAACCAAATAATTAATCTGAAAGTGGAAAATGTACATGTTTACATTATTGGTTTGGAAGCTGAGATGTCAAAGGCTTAGCACATAATCCATTGGTTTTTATTATATTACTTTAATGGGACTGTTTTATTAGGGGGAACTTTCAACTGTGCATAGTTAAGGTACATGGCAGTGAGGAGATAAAACATCAGGCTGCAACATTAATGTTGTATTTTTTTGAATTTACTCTCTATGGGTATATATGGTGAAACTATATCAAACTGAGGAAAAATAGTTACACTATAATTATTCTTTAAAGTAAACCTAGAATGCACAAACTGCAGATGTTGTTATACATTTAAGGATCCTCCTGTAAGGATACAGCTGCATAATAGGGTTCTTATCTTTTTATTTGCATTAAAATGTACTGCAGTAGCATGACAGTAGGGTCTGTCTGGTTGGTAGCCATCCCGCACTGATGTATCGCCAGTGTCGGTCAGGAAGGGCCAATGACCTGGTGGGCCCGACAGACATTGTTTAACAGTGATGTCACCACTTCCCGTCAGAGCCCAGTGTGGGGGGGGGGGGGGGGGGGGGGGGGGGAAAACA
>NC_060172.1:9867976-9922976 GCF_021292245.1 Micropterus dolomieu
GGGGGGGGGGGGGGGTTGGTGGGCTGGAAAACACACAGATCAGCAAACTATGTGACAAAGAGCAAAAGAGCGTGTCGATGAGCCTGTTGGCATTGACGTTGATAACACACCCTAGATCTAAGCATTGCCCTTATCCTTGGCTGAACTCTCGGTTTTGATATTACAAACAAATTAATAAATGAATGATTCTGTCAGGTTTAGTCATGTTTAAACTGAAGAGGACAGCTGAGGACAGCTCACAGAAACTCTTATCTAGTCCCAAGGGAGAATAGTCATTATTTAGATTGTTCAATGTCTTGAACAACTCTAAGGTGTGCTTCAAACAATGTATTATCCAGTTAAATAATATAATAACATAAATAATATATAATAATAACACCTCTAAAGCTTACCAATTAACCCTGTATATCTGGTTTGTTAAATCTGTCCACACCAGGGATACAGCAGCATGAGAAGAAAAATCCTCCATTAATTTGGACATGTTTTACTTATCAAAACAAATGACATACTTTCAATCCATACATGCGCACATGCAAGAGAACTTCCAAAATAATCATTGATTCATAATTTCACATCTGCATGTAAGCAAAGCTCACAAATTGCTTTTGAGAAACGAACAAATTTGCCTTAAGGGGCTTTTCAGTCTGCACAGCATATGACTTCCTCTATATTTAGATGCTAGATTTGGATGAGGAAAAATTGCAATAAAAAAATTTAGAAGGAAGACTAATTGTAAATCCGCGACCCTGTACGCAGGATAAGCGGTTTGACGATGGATGGATGGATGGGACTAATTGTAAATAACTTCTAACTTATACTGAATACTTTGGCTGCAGTTCAACTGCATCTGACAAATACTGTTACTAGTAATATTAAAATATTTATGGTATATTATAAATGAAGTAGGAAGAATTAAACATGCTCAGGGGAAACAAAAGGTAATGTGTTTGTTAAGAATCTTTTTTTAGAGATTTGGGCCTGTTTTACATCAACAGCTTTACCTGTGGCTCCTGCTGTTTTATTGTATTGAACTTTCCATTCAAAACTGACTGTCGCAAAGTGCATGACCTTAGTAAACCCTGCGATATACATAAACAACTGTTTACATTTTCTCCCATATTATTTGTATGATTCACCCTTTGATAAATACAACTCATGTGTCTGGGGCAGAGTACGTGAAAAAATAGGAGCAAAAGCCTTGGTCAGTCTGTTACTGTGTCTTTGTAGGTCCTTCATTTTGTCCCGCTAAGTTGTTCACACGAAAAGTGATTGAGAGCAGTCATGTGAAGAATGAAAAGAAAAAACTCTGAGGGATAAGTTCTAACCCTGCCTTCTTTTACATACACACACACACACAACTGACCAATCGCTGTGTAAAGACGGTGTGGTTGATGAGCAGACAGGTCAGATCATCTAAACCATTTTAACAGACTCACCTGAGATGCTGCCTGATGAGCTTGCCTAAAATGTCACGCTAACAATCATTTGTTGCACAGGAAGTAGATCAAAGCTGATCCAGAGGCTGTATCAAAAGTCAATCTCTACTCACTCTATAGTGAGCTTGCCATTTCGTAGTGCTGTCCGAATTTAGAGTGAGAATTATATTATATAACGTTAGTGCACTCAAAATGTCCCAGAATGTATTTTGAAAAGTAGTGCGAGTTCAATCTCATTACATTTAGCTGACGCTTTTATTGCATTTAGCGACTTACAATTGCTATATATGTCAGAGGACGCACGCCTCTGGAGCACCTAGGGGTTAAGTGTCTTGCTCAGGGACACAATGGTGTCTTACAGTGGATTCGAACCCTGGTCTCTCACACCAAAGGCATGCGTCTCATCCACTGCTCCATCACCACCTCTATCTCAAAACGTTTTGCACCAGTTTGCAACATTTTCAGATTGAACAACATGTTTCCTTGCAACGTTGTCCAACGTTCCGCACCGGGCTTCGAGGCACATTAAGTTTTCTCCCGTTTGGTGGGCGTGTCACAGGTGTTACCCAATCAGCTGCAAGTTTGTGTTTAACGGTGTTAAAAAGGCAGGGAAATGCAGTGCGCTTGCGAACACAACAGGGTGTTCAAGGTACCACTGTTTCTGTTGAAAAAAAAGTTTTGCTAGGTTTTGTCAGCGCTGGTTTTGCAACCAGGAAGTGCAAGTAAGTGACCATATTTGGACGAGACGGTGGAGCTAACGGCCGTGTGTGGAGCTAGTTAGCTTGCTTAACTCGTGCATCTGTAATTCACGTTAACTGTCATTTTAACAGGGCTGACAATTTTGTCTAGTGAACAACAATCTTAAAACTAAATGTACTCACCAGTGAAAGGGAACAGCCAACTTCTAATAATCTTTTTCAGTGGCGCTGGTTACATTTACACAGTGCCGTGGGTACGAGTCACTCTAGGCTGATTGACAGGTCGCCATGGTAACGACTTGTCAATCACAGATGATCCAGCCCTGAAGCATACTCTGCTTTATGGTCTATTTTCCTCTAAATGGGACCATAATTTACTAAATGAACATCATGTTGTATTGAAGAACACATGAAACTAGCGATTGAGACCATAAACTCATTAGGAAAGTGTTTACTGAGGTAATAAATCAGCTGAGAAGTATAGTCATTTTACCATTATTTGTAATGGAACCGGACTTGTTTTTGCCAACAGAAGACTCGCTGTAGAAAAGGCTCCAAAGTTATGTTAGTGTTGATATTATTTAGTACAGCTGACCATATTGGGCTTTGCGGTTCACGTTTATTACACTCGCCCCCTGCTGGCTGTTAAATAGAATGCAGGTTTAAGGGACTTTCCCCATTGGATTCACGTCGCAGACCAGTCCAGAAGCTTCCCGCTTGGTCACTAACCGTATACAGTATATACCATCATGCATTGCAGTGATAGAAAAAACAGTCAACCAATTGTCTGAAAGCAATGACGTAATTAAAGGCGCAGAGATAATGATCGGAGTGGTGTTCGTAAGTGTTTAATTTTGCAGTTGAGCTCACTATATAGTCCTCTACATACGACTCACTGGATAGGGAGTAAGGAGTAGTGAATGAGTGGTTTTTAAGTTAAATAATTTTACCATTTGCTTTTCTTTTCTCTTCCAAATAAGTATGACAAACCTGTTTAAAACCTGTCTGACTGTCTCATTAATATATTTGTTGGCCCATTGCACCTATTTATAGCAGAGTTGACGTGTTCCCAGATTTCATCAAATACTTTGGTGAGTACAACTTAATTGGAACGGATAAAAGAAATGACCACAGATCCGATAATAAAACCCAAGACATAATAGTTTTCCTTTAAATGGCCTAAAAGCCAACTGCTTCTACTTAACTTCCAGGGAACTGTGCTCTAAGATACTTCTACTGGTAGAGGAACAGTGAGTCCATCGAGGCCTATTTAGTGTTCTACAGGAAAGACGGTGGTTTTAGTCTTTCCCTCGAGGTTAGGCAGACAGGAGAACATGTACCATGCAGGGGGTTGTCACAGTCAGACAGTAAAATATCACAAATGTTAGGACAAACCTAGCAGGCTGCTCAAACTAAATTCTTCTCACTAAGAAACCCTTGAACAACATCCAAGAAGTGACCTAACCACTAATGGAGTTGGCACAAATGTCGCCAGGCAACTTAACTCCCCTTTTTTGTAGTACAGGCTTCAGTAATAACCTTCAAAATTCATAGACAAGTGTGTTGTTTACATAATAAAACTAAATAACCTCATCACGTAAAAGCAAAGCCTTATGAACATTTAGTATGTACAGGGCCCAGTGAGTCTCTTTCTCTGAGCTGTCATTACAGGAGGGATGAACCTCATGGACGTGTTCAAAACCAGTCGTATCTGATGTGAAACATTTTTTCCACTGGCCCACATGGCCAGTAGTTCAGAATTTTACTGGCCCAGCAGCCAAAGAATGAAAATAACTATTTGTTTACATAATTTGTGATAGCATTTCAGCGTAATTTTGGCTGAAATTAGCACTGAACAGCAGCAAATTAAACCGAAAATGAGCATAACATGGGACCAATAAGTCGTTCATGCAATAACTTATGAATTACAAGAGTTACAAATATATAATTTGAATAATACTTAGATACTTGGATACTAATAATGAGAGTGAAGACTGATATCAATCTCATGAAGCTACAAGACGTAGTTAGCTTAGCTTAGCAAAAGACTGGAAGCATTAAGAAAAAGCTACAGTAGACTGGCATTGTCTAAAGCTCACTAATTAACACCCTGTATCTGTTTTGTTTGATCTGTACACAACCAATATCAACAACCACAATAATTTCTGGTTGTTGGGGAATACATACTATAACTTTTTCTTGACTAGCAACATGCTGAGGTTGCCAGATTTGGTACCATTGTGTCTGTACAGAGACCAAATCCTGTGCTCACTGACTGCGTCTGGCAACCCACACTATAGCTAAAGACGCTGAGTGCTTGTAAGGATAAAACAAATAAGACACATTGGTTAATTCGTGAGCTTTATAGGTGTTGGTAGGAATATTTTCAGAGTGATCTGGACTAGTTGTTTCCCCCTGTTTCCAGTCTTTATGCTAAGCTAGGATAAGCATGTCCTGACTCCAGCTCCATCGCCTACTTAACGCACATACATGAGACTGATATTGATCATCTCACTCTCAGAAATCAGCAAATAAGTGCATTTCCCCAATGTTGAACTATTACTTTCAGCAGCTGTAATTTCTGTTTCACTTTACAATCTGAAGCTGGTGCATTCGTTTCCCTGTTTTGTTGATGAGTCATCATTAGTTGACTTTGGAGTTGGACCATTAATAATTCTGTGGACTCATCGAGTTCCTGCTTGAGATATTTTATCCAAATGAGTTTGATATAGCCTCGATGTGTCATAGTTACTACAGTGTATGGAGAGAAATGTTTCAAAAAGCAAATCTAACCTGACCTGTAGTGCAGATATATTTGTGAAACCCAGACTTTCCCCAGTGTGTCATGCTTTCCACTTCCACAGTCTGTTAGGATTTTAAACTGTATATGGTCTTTATGTGGAATTTGTGACATTGGAAACATTACAGGAAATCAAAACTACATAAAAAGAGGTCCATTCTTGTAAAAAGTAGCCGAGCAGACGAACGGCTGAGTCCTGTCTGCAGGCTGAAGGTCAAGAAATCAAATGACTTTGTTTGACTTTCCCAAGCAGTCATGTGTGCCTTTGTTTTGGCGTTTCCTCATAGGAAACTCCTGATTACTGAGTGTAAAAATACACAAGTGACTTCTGTGGGATGAAATCTGAAAAGCTGAAAGTCAACCATTAAAGTTTCTACAGCAATACATAATTTCTCTGCCAAAAACATAAAATGTGTTTACATAAAACAATCCTGTGTTGTCTGTAGTCAAAAAGGATAAGTCATATGAGCATGTAACCGAATTTGTACCGACATGCACGGGTTAATGTGACTTTTGACTTTTAGTTTGCATACAGGGCTGCAGCAAGTTGAAAACACATGCTGTCAGGTGAGACTAGTGGATAAACCCTGTTGACAATCACATATAACTTAATGTGACTGCACAGTGAAGCATGTGGAGGCATCCAAGGGTCTACTGATCCCCCATAGGTTTCTTCTGCAAAATATGGGGCTGTTTCACTCTATAAATACTAAAGAGCATGTTTACACTTAGATGTTTCAATCAGTCCACCCTCAGTCAAGCCAGACAACAAGGAAATAGTTTCAGGGGTGTCAGGGACCAGGAAAGTCCCTGCGCTCCAGTATCCTGTCCAGTAGGTTGTGAACTGAAATATGTTCTTTTGATGTAAGGTGATCTTTTAGGGGCCTGGCAGCATGGGGAGCTGGTCATCAACACCCAAAACCAATCACTTTCTCCAGTAAAAAGGGAACTGTCCCGTTGTGGTGTTTAGGCGGTTTTAATAGCCTTTTTTTTTTTTTTTTTACGAACTCCGTTGATAAATCTATATCAATTTTAAATTGCTGGAGTTTCTCCCAGATAGCCATAGAGGATATAATATTAATAAAGCGGTCACAGAAATGATCAAATGCATGTATTCAGTTCGGTGAGCATCCAGTAGAGGAAGCGCCTTCAAATTTACTAAAACACAACTTTTGAATGACATGACCTGCCGATCCCAGAGGCCTCACCACCTCCCACCACCCACCACAATGAGACATGAAGAGAACAAGCCATTAAGCAATTTTAAAAAAAACAAATAATTTGTATAAACTTGGGAGCTTTTTAGTTTAATGCCGAATATACCAGAACATTGGCTTAAACTTTAAAATATCTTTGTTAAGTTTAGCTACTTATGTATGTTTTCCAAAAAGTAAGATAACCTTACATTTGGGAGATTTTAATGGAGTTTGGCGTGATGCAGTCAGTTGTCTTTCAATTCATAAACAGATTAAAAAAAAAAAAAAAAAACTTTATCATAGTAAATCGAAAGCAAATATGCTACAGAGAAGGGAAAAAAGCATTTAAGAAGTAAGAAAAAGAGCATTTAGCCTACCTGTCAGTGAGTGTTGACTGTGTGCCGCTCATTAGGCTTCCCTTAAGAGTTTCCGAGTAGGCTACTTCACCCAAATAACATTTTCATGATAACTTCTGACTCTTGTTTATTAAAAAGGCTCCTTTATTTTGTCTCCTCGGTGTCCGTCCATATCCAAAAATGTCGACGAGTCTTTACAACCAGCATGCAGAGTTAAAAATAACCCGTTAATCTTGGAGTGTTTGCCGGAAAATCCCAAATTTGTCATATACTAATTTCAATCGACGCTGTTAACTCCTAAAATCCACAGAGTTGCAAGAAATTAAGAGATGTGCTACTTTTCTCTTTGGGGTGTGAATGTGTTGCATTCACCAGTCGCTGCAAAGACATCTGGAAAACCGCGATCTACTGCACACAACTTGCTTTGAATGTTTCTCCAAACTTTCTCAGACCAGCTCCAAGTCCAAGTTGAGGGTATCTCTATTTTTCCTTAGGAAATACTTCCATGATGACACCCCAGCCTATTCCTGTTGCCCGGGGAAGAATTACGTGAAACTTCGGCTGCTAAATCCAAAATGAACTCTGTCCTCTTATTTCCGTCCAGTGTTCAGTCAGTGCTGATATGGAAGCCGTTTCTGTAGCATCCTCTTCCAGGTCTGATCACTTTAATCCGCACGTATTTGCACGACAGCCTTGTTTTTTTAGCTCCGGAGTGTGATGTAAATGGAAAAAGGAAATGCTTCCCCCTCCTCTCTCCCTCTTTCCCCAAAAGAGTAAAAAGAGGAGAAAAACCCACCTTCCATCCTGTTGCGTTCAGGAGCTCCCCGTACTTCGCTAAACTGTCGTTTAAAACTGCTAGTGTGGTTTTAGTTTTGACTATTACTCACAAGTTTTGTGCAGCTGGACTTTTAATGCAACCTTAGTGGTGGGATGTAACTTATTACATTTGGTCAAGTACTGTACTTCATTACATTTTTGACATACTTGTACTTTTCTTGAGTATTTCATCTTTATGCTACTTTATAGTTCTACTTTGTTAATTTCAGAGGGAAGTTTTTACATACAATATGCCTATTGGACATGATGCAGTACTGTAGTCTACTACTAATCTACCCACTAGTATAGAAAATATCTAAAATTGGCTCCTTATTGAGGAACTACAACATTCAAATTCTCTTACATTTAATTGTTAGTGATAAAAACAGGACAGTATATTTTACATAATAAAATAAAATAACAACGAGTACTTTTACTTTTGATACTTTAAGTACATTTAACTGATAACATTTTAGTTTCTGGACTTTTACTTCTAATGCTGTTTTTGGACTATGTTATTTCTATATATGTGAGTACTTCTTCCATCACTGGGCAGCAGATTTCCTTTAAATATTCAGAATATACAAATTTACATGTAAATTCAATGCAATGAAAGATGGGTTTATGCAGATATTATATGGTACCAATGCAAGAAGTACTCAGACCTTGTATAAGTTGTACTTAAGTAAAAGTAGCAGTACCACAGTGTAGAAATACTCTGTTATAGGTAAAGGTTCTGCATTCAAATTTTTTCTTAAGTAAAATAACAACAGTATTAGCATCAACATACACTTAATGTACTAAAAGTAAAATCACTAATTATGCAGAATGGCCCATTTTAGAATAATTTATATTATAAAATTGGATTATGATTATCGATGCATTCATGTGTAAACTAAAGTTATCAAATACATGCACTGGAGAAAAAGTGTATTTGCCTCTGAATTGTAGTGGAGTAGAAGTATACAGTAGTATACATGAAATATAAATTGGTCAAGTACACTCACCTCAAAATTGTATTTAGCCTAAGTGCAGTACTTGAGTTAAATCCACTGCATAGAACAGCTTTCTCCTCACTGCATCTTTTCCATATCTAACTATCTGTCTCACCAACAAAACCAGTGATGGTAAGTAATGAAGTGCATTTACTCAAGTACTGCACTTAAGTACAATTTTGAGTTACTTGTATAAATTGTACTTAAAGTATCAAAAGTACAGTTACTGTAATGTAGCCCAGTGGTTCTCAGTCTAAGGCTTGTGCCCCTCCAGAAGCTCACAAAATGCTGATTATTGGAAGCAGAAAGACAAAAGAGCAAAGTTCTGCTTTACAGATTTGGATTTCTTGTTTTGTAAAATATTGGATAATTTTATTATTTCAGTGAAACCACGTAAGACCTTTGTAGGGAAAATGTCTACGATAAAAACTCAGACTTCTGGGGCCCAAATGACACACTACTTTTTTTTGCGACAGTTTGCTAACCCACAGCTTAGCTAATTACATCACTAAGTGTCGTTTTTTGCTCTACATCATGGTATTTTTCATGGTATTGTATTTCTCCAGAATTGCATACCCCACCTTTATTAATCTCACTTCTTACACATCTTAGTTTAAAGTAATTCCACCTCCAGCAGCTGCAACAATAAAAATGCTGCTCACACACTGATGCATCAGTTTTAAGTGACGTTACATATAATATCACTCACAGGGGATTTTTACTTAGGTATATTTTGCAGATACTACTTCTGTACTTTTACTTTAGACATGAATGCATAGTTTTACTTGTAACTGAGTATTGTTGCATTGTTGTTTTGGAATTTTTTTTCTAAAGTGAAGAATATTAATATTACTCCCACTGACAAAAAATAATTAATGTAAATAAGAAGTGTTTAAATTATTGTTACATCCCAAGGTCTAGGGGTATTCTGGACGCAACATAAAGGTGTGGTTCCCCACTCTTCCCATTCCCAAGCAAGGTTAGATACAAAGGAAATACAATTTAGCAGTTTTTATTATATCTTCGGAGAGGAGCAGTGCCCAAAACCACCAAAACACAAGAAAACTTCACTAAACAAAAAACAAGGAAAGAAAAGACAAAGCTCTGAACTAGGCTTCTAATACCAAAAAGGGTGCAAATAAAAAGGGCTTCTCACTCC
The DNA here is from genome assembly GCF_021292245.1 of Micropterus dolomieu. Lineage (NCBI taxonomy): Eukaryota > Metazoa > Chordata > Actinopteri > Centrarchiformes > Centrarchidae > Micropterus > Micropterus dolomieu. The sequence continues at coordinate 9,877,433 of NC_060172.1, forward strand.
TACTAACTGCTAGTAACTGAACCAACAAAGCTACAACAAAGAAAATTGAAACAGCAAACAAAATGGTCAAACAACAATATAAGGAGATAAAATTATAACTGAACAAAAATGACAATAAAATGTGATTTATTTATTTTTTACAGAGTTTGGTTGGTGGCTAGTCAAAATTTCCCGCCGGGGGAATTTGGATTTGTGACCTCAGTATTTCTAAAGTCCTGGCTAATAGTCCTGTCTGTGTAAAATGGGTAATTAGCTGTTTTGTCAGAATACACAATCTCATACAAAGATGTAGCCTATTCATTATTGTTCCAGTATGAAAATAAAATATAACCACAAGTTGTCATGTGAGCTTCTTCAAGAACATGCAGCTTTATTTGGAATAAGTAAAAGTCACAATTTATTTTAAACCAATTTAATACATTTTTATCACCAATATTTTAAACAAATATCAATATGTCCGAAAAACAAATCACCCAATCCTGCAAAATGAGTTAAAGTGGAACTTCAACCCTTAAGTTCAGAAACTCTAACTCCCGTAGTGTATAACGGCAACTCTAACCAAAGCTCTATCACATATAATGAAATATAAGTATTTAATTATTATTACGTTGGAACATTTAGTGTTAGGGAACTAATGTTTGGACTAGTGGGTCCAAAACTATGCTATGACAAGTCAAAATGTCTGTTTTGAAAAAGGTGTATGAGTGTGATTTATTTGGGGAAATTACAGAAACAAAGAGTTATCTGGTGCTAACAAAGATATCAAGACAAAAGCTGTTTGTAAGTGCTTTTGTGTGACTGACTGTCCTCTGCTGACTCTTTTTGCAAATATTGACCATTAATGAGACTACCTAATAAAATAAAGAATATAGTCAAGATTCAGGTTTGCAGAATGTATGCAGAAAGCAACACACAAATGTAAAGTGCAGTACAAGATGGACAGACTTCTGACACAGGAGAAAATAAAAACAGGGGATGCTCACATTTACACTGCTTAAATTACATTGCACAGATTCTGAAGAGGACATCAACCAGCACAGGGTGTGAAGTTTTTTGAATGGGACAGGGTTATTTGTTTGACTGTAAACTGATTTAGAAGCTATTGTGTGTTGACCGAATGAGCAATGTTCCATTTTTCTTTTGTATTAGCTCAGTTTTTAATTTAGATATTTGTTATTTTTGTTTCTATTACTTATTTTACGCATTGTTTGTGATTTTTATGCGCGACTTGACTATGGATCTACCTGTAGGTGGCAGCACCGCGCCTGCAGAGAAGAAGATGCTCTCAGAGTCCTATATCAAACGAAGAAGAAGATCCACGGACAGACAAGCCGCAGCTAGTTAGCAGAAAACATAAACACCAGTATATTCTCGAGGAGATCGGGTAATTTTTGCAGTTGAGCGTTTGTTTAATATGCCACAATTTATTGCAGAAAAAGTACACGATGAGGTAGTTTAGCTAAAACTCTTATGGTCAGCAATGTTTGTTTGGATCTCAGGATTTCCAAGGCCCTGCTAACGGATGGTAAGACTTGTTTTGGCTCGTAGAGGAATAACAGTTAGCTAGCTTACTAGCTAAACCAGCATCCATCGCAAAGGTTTTCAGTAACGTTAAGCTTTAAGGAGGTTCAGCCAAGAACTTGCGTGTTGCTGTAAACATTTTGCGAATGTATGTTAACGTTATTGCAATATTATTATTATTATTATTGCATTGCCGTGGTGTATAGTGGTGCAATTTAATGAAAGTGCAACGTTACGTGTCTGTTTCCCGTTTTAGTGACAGAATTTGACCCAGAAAATATAACAAATAAGTGTTTCTTTGCTTGTCCTCAGATGTCGGACACTGGTAATAACTAACGGATAGGTTGGTGATTATGAGGGCCTTATGCTACTTTCGGCATATGAATTAGTCTCTTCGCAGCATTTGAATTTAATATAAACTCCACTTTTGTATGGTTGGCCTTGTACGCCCACAATGTTTTGTTATTACTAAGATGGCCAGTGGCTGGCAGCACTGGTCAGTGTCAACAGTTATAAAGACTGTATTATAATATATGAGAGCCTGGTGTATATTCTGTAAATGCGAACAGACGTGGTTCCTACCTTAGCTCCTTTATTCATTTAATTTAGTTAGTTAAAATTAAACTGCTGGATTTGTAAATGAAGTTTGGCATCATCTCTTTAAAGTATACATCTAATGACATTATTTTTCTTATTGTTAACCTATTCCCAGTAAAGTCCAAAACCAACACTGAATTGATTAAAGTTTTGTGTCTGTGTAGCTTAAGCCTGATATAGCTTCCTCCTCTGTGCTCCTTTGTTGTCCAGAAACTATAAATGAAACATCAGCCACACTTTGGGAAACATTTACCTTCATTACATTGAGGCTGACCATACTGTAGTTTATTTAAAGTCAATCCTACATACACATTTCATAGACTTTCTGTAAGCATCCCTTAAACATCTAAAAGCCAAAATCCTTTGGACAAAATTGTATCAAATGGTGGTCTGTGGTCTAATTCGTGTCAGTTTAGAGGTTGATGTGAAAATGTTTGTGAACCACTGTACTTTAGCATTAAATATTTATTAATATCATGTTGAAAATAATCCTACAGGCATTGTAGGGAAGTCACTGATAGACGACCTAACACAATGTCAACTCTGTTTGACAATTCAAATGTAAACAGTGATGTAATCCGGCAGTAGTATGTCTTGAAAACAAGAATTGTTTGCACCACTCCTATGCTCTTTGCTTCCTACACATTACATCTCAACAAGGTACCTTTAGTCTTTTAATCTGTGTTTTGCATAAAAGCTGCATGTTTGTTCTGCTGTTTTGCTAATTAGCAGTGTAATTACTCAGAGCAGCAGAGCAGAGAGAAACACCTCTATTATAGGGAATATTTCATTCAATTACACTCAAGTACACTTAATTAAAACACATCAAGGGACCAACTGTAGAAAACCAAACAAGCTCACAATGGGTTTACTCCACTCAACATGAATAAATATAAATAAATATGAAAGATAATTATCTTGTTCAGCTAAAGTTAATAGCTCAAAAGTATTTAGTGTGTGTATTATATAACTGTACCATACTGATGTTTTGATACCGTTTATTACAGTAAAATCAATAAAACAAAACAAGCAAAAAGTAAACACATTAAATAAACTTCCACTATTCTTACTTCACACTGTGGACATCATGTCACCTCACGTGATCAGAATGAATGACCTTCCGCTGTTGTCTCTCGCCCTTGTTAAAGCTCTTTGAAATAGAACGGCGCCTGTGAGGAACCTCAGCAGGAAACAATATTGTTTATATTGTCTTAATGTGCATTGTTGTTTACTCTCCACTTAGCCAATGATTCAGCTGGAGAAACCAGTGCTGACTGGTACCATGCCTGTGGTATGGCCTACCATCCTCGACCTGGGCAGGGATGAGTGCAAAAGAATTCTCCGTAAACTGGGTGAGGACATGCAGTTTAAAATAAATATTGGAGTACTTTCACTGCATTGAATATTTTCACACACTTCGTTTATGCAACTTACACTCAACAAAACTATAAACGCCAACACTTTTGTTTTTGCCCCCATTCATCATGTGCTGAACTCAAAGATCTAAGACTTTCTCTATGTACACAAAATGCCTTTTTCTCTCAAATATTGTTCACAAATCTGTCAAAATCCGGAAACCAGTCAGTATCTGGTGTGACCTCCATTTGACTCACGCAATGCAACACATCTCCTTCGCATAGAGATGATCAAGTTGTTGATTGTGGCCTGTGGAACGTTGGTCCACTCCTCGAAGTTGCAGTCAGATCGAGACCCCGATGAGGACAACGAGCATGCAGATGAGATTCCCTGAGACGATTCCTGACAGTTTGCGCAGAAATTCTTTGGTTATGCAAACCGATTGTTGCAGCATCTGGGCAGGTGTGGTTACACGTGGTCTACGGTTGTGAGGCCGGTCGAACGTACTGGCAAATTCTCTGAAACGCCTTTTGGAGAAAGCTTATGGTAGAGAAATGAACATTCAGTTCAAGGGCAACAACTCTGGTGGACATTCCTGCAGACAGCATCCCAATTACACGCTCCCTTAAAACTTGCGACATCTGTGGCATTGTGCTGTGTGATGGAACTGTACATTTACGAGTGGCCTTTTATTGTGGCCAGTTTACAGAAAGCAAAACAAGAACTGGAAGTCTTGGATATCAGTTGTTTAAAAAAAAAAGAGATCATCAGGAAAGGATTGTTGAACTTTTAGATTTCACGCACCACTGGATGAACGAGATGCTGCATTGTTACCTGATGTTTGATGTGTGCTTCTGTTTCCCAGAGCTGGAGGCTTATGCTGGGGTTATCAGTGCCTTACGAGCCCAAGGCGACCTGACGAAGGACAAGAAGGATCTCTTAGGAGAACTCACAAAAATTCTTGGGTAATTAGTTCTTACATATTCAAAAACTAGATGATTTAGAGAAACAGTTTCTCCAATTTTTTCATGTAAACTTTGCTTTATTTTTAATGTATCCTCACTATCCCAGGATCTCAACTGAGCGCCATCGTGCAGAGGTCCGCAGGGCTGTCAATGATGAACGCCTCACCACCATTGCGTATCAGTAAGTGTATAACTGTCCCGGCCATGTAGGAGTGTCATTTGTGACGTGAAGCATTTTAACAGTATGTGACGGAACATAGTATTTTTAATAAGCAGATTAATCTGTCAATTTTATGTGGCTGCTGAAAACTAATTTCTATAGCTTAGCCCTTTTATAAAGACCCTTTAGTTTTGTTTTAGTTTGTCTATCCATCATGCATATATGTGTGTGTGTGTGTGTGTGTGTGTGTGTTAATGTAAACTTTTAATAAACCCAACTGTGTGTACTCACTTCCTAGCATGTTGATTTTTAGCAACAATGAGCAAATAAAGTGCTCCAAGAGTGGCATCCTCATCAAATAAGATTTTTCATCAGTTTGGATGTAAAGGCATGTCTGACCATGCAGGCTTGAAACAACTATCTGAACTGTTCAGTAATGACAGGAAGGGTCACATGAATAATGAAACTTTAAGAACAATAAACAGCAGATACTGTAATTGAATACTGATTTATGTAACGTGTATGTGAGTGTAGTAACATCTATTTTGTGTTTGTTTGTCCGTCCTGGGACAGCGATCCCTCCTTTGTTTCTCTTCCTGAGGTTTCTACATCTTTTTTTCCCCTGTTGAGAGCGAGGACAGATGGTGTTGTATGCTGTACAGACCGTAAAGCCCCTTGAGGCAGATTTGTGAAATTAGGCTGTATAATTGAAAATGACCTGACTATGGAAATTAATGGAAACAAGAGAGAGACAGTTAAACGTAATGCAATGATATTAAATAAACATGATTTGTAGAAATTGGTCAAAAACATGATAAAACACTGGTATATTATTTTAATAGATTTCTCTTTTTTGTGGATTTTATTTATTGTCAATTTGTGTCCCTGTTTGTCCTTCAAACTTAGTAGGCTAGTTCTGCTTTACCAAATGTGAGGTCGTTTCCCATAAACTGTACCAACTACTGGACTGGGAATTAGTAGTTTAAAAAAAAACAAAAAACAACAACAACGTCCGAGTAATGAACGGTGCATGGCATCTTTTTCAGCATGTCTGGTCCTAACAGCTCGTCTGAATGGTCCATTGAAGGACGCCGGCTTGTTCCCTTGATGCCGAGGCTGGTCCCTCAGACAGCCTTCACTGTGACTGCTAATGCTGTGGCCAGTGCCACAGCCAATCAGAATGCCTCCCTTCTGTTACCAGCTGAAACGGGAAACAAAGAAGGTGGGCCTGCATCACTTCATTTGACCAACAATTTCCTGATTAAACGTTGAATGACATATTTAATTTCCCTCCTGCAGTGGTTGTATGTTACTCCTACACAAGCACCACCTGCACCTCCACCAGTGCTACAGCAACCAGCGGCACCATAGGAGCGGTTAAATCACCTCGACCACCCAGTCCTACATCCAACGTAGTGGTGCTGCCCAGCGGGAGCACTGTCTATGTGAAAAGTGAGTCATCAAATCAATTTAAATTTTGGTCATTTATCACTTTTAGATGACAATGATAGAAGGAATCCAGGAAACGTGAGCCAGACATGCTAGTGATGGAAAGGGAAATAAAACAGTATTAGCTGAAAGAGTTACATAATGTAGATTAGGGCTGGGCAATAACAATCATAACAATACTGATAATTATTGCCAAAAAACATTCTCAAACAATAAACATTTGATTTGAATCACAAACAAATTAGCACTTGTTTTTTCTATTAAGATATTCATTTTGTTGAGGAAAACGGAGTGAAAAAAGGATTTAACTTAATTTTACTCATTCATATTTGTTGAAAAAAAGATTTAGTCATAATTAGGTTGAATGTTCAACCTCAGATATGTTAAGTGATCCACTGTTTGGCATCAAGTGTTTATTCTGACTAATATCGAACAGCCCTACTGTAAATACACCATCAAAAACATATTAAGTGTCGTTTGACAAGACACTGCATTTCAATATGGAGTTGGTCCGCGGGCGCTGTACAGTGGCTGCCCACTTAACCTTTAAATGCAATTCATTGTGCTGGACAATTATTTAACAAACAGAACTGAAGCTGCAACAATTAAATGATGACTTGATTGCCAGAAAAGATATCATTTCAAGCAAAATACCAAACATGTAGCGTTTCCATCTTTTCAAATATGCTGCTTTTCCATGTCTTATATTATAGTTAATTGAACATCTTCTTGCTGACATGATCTTTGGGCTCTGGGAATTTATGATGGATGTTTTCCCTATTTTCTAAAGTTTTATGACCAAACAATTAATTGATTAGTCGAGAAAATTATCTGCAGCAGTAGAACTACTGTCATCACTACGATATCCTGAGTTTCAGTCGTCCATTTCCCACAAAGGTGTGAGCTGCTCCGATGAGGACGAGAAGCCTCGCAAGCGACGGCGGACCAACTCGTCCAGCTCGTCGCCGGTGATGCTGAAGGAGGTTACCAAGGTGTCCCCGCAGGTATCCAAGAGCATCACGGTGCCTGTGAGTGGAAGCCCCAAGATGAGCAACATCATGCAGAGCATCGCCAACTCGCTGCCGCCACACCTGTCCCCTGTCAAGATCACCTTCACCAAGCCCACCATCCAGACCACAAGCACCGCAACACAGAAGGCGAGTGATCATGCTCTTATCTTAACACATCTCTCTACACTGTACTTTAAATTAGGGCGGGGCACGTTAACGCATTATTATCGTATTAACCCGTTAATAATATTAACGCTGACAATTATTTTATCCCACTTTAACCCACTCGTTTTTTTTTTAAAATTAGGCCTGTTATTATTTCGAAAGTACCTTGCTCACTGGCTCTGAATACACATACAGTCAAACTATGGGTCACAGGTGGGGTGGGATGTTTATCAGTCTGCAAATCAGCCACCCAAGCAAGCAGCGGAGGGAGGCTTCGGCAGACTACGCTGGATGCAGCGTGTGGGAGAAGTAAGAGAGTACCTATGGCAACGGCTTCTGTGTTAAATTATAGGCTACATAACTTTACCTGATAGCCCTTGACTTTAATCTTCATCTAGTTTTGTGGGGATGCTCTGCCATGCGAATTTCCTCCTGTTGATGTCCTGATAACTATTAGTCAACAGTAATAGATTCTGGAAACTCACAAACAGCGAGGATCAGTCCCTCTTCCAATGATTTGTGCTGCGCCTTGTGTACAAAAAGTTCAAGACAATTCAACTTCGGCAGCTGGCGGGCGTGTGTGTGAGGCGAGCACTAAACCTCACTTTACTGAACTTGCTACTGAACAAAGACTGTTCATGCTGCTCCCTTATAAAAGAAAAATGTTTCTGCTGACAGCTGTTCAGAAAATGTTTAAGTTGAGATTTACAAGAAATATTTTATGGTTACTGTGTAAAGGGAATACTGATGGTAAAAAGCACATTATTTGTTTAAAGTGTTTGCAAACCACATGCTATTGCACTTTTGTGTATATAGCAGTACATTTAAAAGTACGCAATACACTACTTTAGAATTCATTATTCAATTTTACGCATAACAGTGTGATTAATCGCGATTAAAAATTTTAATCATTGCCCAGCACTACTTTAAATGTCTCATCTTCATACAGGTGATCATCGTGACAACTTCTCCCAGCTCCAACTTTGTGCCCAACATCCTGTCCAAGTCTCACGCTCACAACAGTGCCTCCCTGTCCAAGCTGAGCGCCACCTCCATGCTGAGCACGTCCACACAGAAACAGACGGTGGTCTTCCCAGCCAGCTCCAGCCCCTCCTCAAACCCCAACACCGTCGCAGTCACCACAGTGGTCTCCTCTACTCCTTCAGTGGTCATGTCAACTGTCGCATCATGTAAGTCTTCCTCTGCACCATCGTACGTAACGTATCTCAGGTTCCCAAGAATCTCACATATGGAACTTCCACCAGCAGTATGTCATAGCTTCTTAAATAAATAATTGTTGTGTCTATGTATAAGTCTATTTATACATACCGCAGATGCAGAGCAAAATTAGCATTTATTTTAAGTTGTGGAATGAATTTAAAACACAATAATCCCCCTCCTTTTAGCTCTGTTTTTGGCCTCCACCAAATCCTGAGGGGGAGATATCTGACTTTTAAAAAAAGCAACTTTTTATTGCATAGAAACAGTACAAAACACAATAACAGAACCCCGGACAGCCAGACAGTGCATATAATATTACACAGTTAAGTAGACAGAAAAGGTGAAAATGACAGTAAAAATTATAATAATAATGACAAAATAATGAAAAATAACTGAAAATGCAGACTTATATTGACCATAAAATGAAATGTTAAATAGTCTTGTGACATATCTGGCTATTTAGCTACAAAATGCTCCTCCATGTTTACGAACAAATCGCTAACTTTGTCTATTCGCTGTTTGGTGCTGAGGAGACATACAGAGCTGGAAACGCTGCCTGCTGTAGTTGAAAGCTTTGGTTACAAAACAAAACAATGTAATGAGCTAAAAAATGTTAAAAAGCTCTATCAAGTTGAGGAGACGTGCAGGGGCTGGGTGACCCCTTTCATATTACTCACATTTTCATTTGATCCACTGTTAAAATAATAATGTTGATAATGCAGCTTTAAGATCATATTTTGTGTAAAACTGCCAGCATGTCAGGGATAAACAGCCTGTTTGGGTAGTAGTTCAGAAGACTTGCCTGCTAAATCTGACAAATGTCCCACACAGTAAAGCTGTGTCGAAGCTTGCAGTCTTTTTAGAGATGACCTTGTTTGCGTGCTGTGCTAAGGTCTTTTGTGTGTGTGAATGAGGTACGGATTTATTCATGTTAAAATTCATAGTGCAGTTAAAAGGGCTGATCCAGTTATCGGTTAATCTGCCAATCATTCTCTTAATAAATTGGGTAATCATTTTGTGTGAAAAATGTTTTTTAAAAAAAACTAGAGAGTTCCAAGTAATGTCTGTTGTTGGTCTGACAAAAAAGCTATTTTGAAGCTTTTTTGTCAGACCAACAGTCAAAAATCCAAAGTGATTTGATAAAAAGCAGCAAATTTTGGAGACTGGAACCATTAAAATTTCTGGCATTTTAAGTGTCTAATCATTTCAGCTACTGTTCAGAGTACTAATGGTACTTTTTGTATTGACTGTGTGACATATCCTAGTTTGTGACATCTACTTAAAATGTGTTGTTTTATCCTAAACCATCACTCAGTTAAATCCAAACAAAACAACATGTAAAAAATAATCTCAATAACGCTGTTTTGAAGAAAAGGTAGCTTAACAGTAGACATGAGGGAAGTTGTTTGGAGTTTAGACTAACAGACACCATCAGAGTTTCACCCTCAGTGTCCACTGTTCTAGGTGCTGCTTCAGCCGGAGTGAAGGTGGCTTCAGCCAGACTTCCTTCACCTAAGACCCTGATGGGGTCACCTGCTCAGATCCTGGCCCAGTTCCCCAAACAGCAGTCGCCCAAACAGCTCCAGCAGAGTTCACCTTTAGGAGCTTCAAGTATCAGCCAGACCCAGACCTCCTCCAGCTCACCTGGGGCAAAGCCCACCATTCAGATCAAACAAGAGTCTGGTAAGCCTACATTATCTTTATCTCTGTTTGTTTGTTTGTTTGTTTCTAACTTTATCTCATTCTTTACATTTATTAATCATTTTCGTCCATCTTTCTGCCTGTATCTTTGTTCTATCTCCTGTTTGTTGTTCTTTCTCTTCCACTGTTTGTTTTATTTCTAACTTTATCTCATTTTTTATTTCGTATCTTTTTCTTTATCTTTATCATGTCTGTCTGTTATGTTTGTCTTTCTTTATAGTTTTCTGTCTTTCTTAATCAGTTTCTTTGTTATAAGTTTCTCTCTTTCTTTTTCCCTTTCTTTGTTTTTTTTTATTTCATTTTAATGAAAATTCTGTCCTGTTTTATATTTCTAATTTCAAAAATATTTTTTTTAACTGAATTTGTGATATTTGCTAATTTGTGAGTGGATTATTATGTTGTTAATTATAATTTTTTTCAAATTGAAATGACCATGCACAGGGGTCAAGATAATCACTCAGCAGGTTCAGCCCAGCAAAATCCTGCCCAAGCCTTCATCTGTGGCGTTGTCCAGCAGCAGCTCGTCACCCATTATGGTTGTCAGTAGCAATGGAGCCATCATGACCACCAAACTGGTCACTCAGCCCACAGGTGATCTAAAATACATGGCAGCTTTTACACCCTGTAAAGTCAAATCAAATCCAGTAAAAAAAAACATAATCATGTCACTGTGAGATCCTTTAAGTTAATCCTAAACTGTTTTATTCACATAATTAAATCAGACAACAATGCGGAAAAATCTTAAGCATTTAATGCCAACTTTTTGTACTCGATTCAGTCCTTGATGTCATAGACACATTTGAGAACTCAGCAAAGTAAGTGAGGTTCAATAACCAGGCCTAGTTATTCAATAGTAACACTATATTTTTATATGCAGCTTCCCAGGCCACCTATACAAGACCCACTGTTGGCCCTAGCATCGGCGCTAGAATAACAGCCTCCAGCGGTGGGACCACCTACGTCAAGACCACCAGCGGCAGCATCATCACAGTCGTGCCCAAGTCTCTGGCCACTCTGGGTGGGAAGATCATCAGCAGCAACATCGTCTCTGGTGAGTCAGGGACCGAATACATCCGTTATTTCTGTGATTTTACATAATCTATGCAGTTGTGATCAAATCCGTTATAGTTTGATGAAACGTTGTCCTTCCTCTGCTTCAGGTACGACGACTAAGATCACCACCATCCCCATGACCTCCAAGCCAAATGTCATTGTGGTTCAGAAAACCACAGGAAAAGGAGCTACCATCCAAGGACTGCCTGGCAAGAATGTGGTCACGACACTTTTAAATGCCGGGGTCAGTCAAACACCACTCTTTGATTTTCAAGCACTGTGGTCGAGGTGATTCATTGGTTGTCAGTAATCCCAGCTAAAGACAGCCAATCTCAAATGTTTTTGTTAGAATATGTTTGAATATTAATTGGCGACTATTCTGATAATCAGTTTATCTTTTAAGTAAAGCAAAAATGGGCAATTTTTCACTTGTTCCAGCTTCTAAAATGTGAATATTTTCTAGTCTTTTTTTACTCTTCTGTGATATTACTATCTTTGTGTTTTGGACTGTTGGTTGGACAAAATAAGACAACGCCACAATGGGCTCTGGGAACTTTACAGACCATTCGATTAATTGAAAAATATTCAGTAGACTAATATTAAGAATTGCTGTAAATAAATTGTTTTTTGATTGTTATTATTATATATTACTATTATTATATTCTGATAGCATCAATGTTTTTGTAGAAAAATTTTACATTTTTTGTAAAAAAGATTGGTGCAGTTTGTGTGTTGATTTCAGCCCATTTGTCTCACTGTTGTGATGTTTGTGACACTGTCTTTTTTTGATACAACCACTAGGTGTCGCCAAAGTTAGAAATCTTCAAATCCTACATAAAGGTCCTTTTAAATATTTTATTATATTACATTTTCTGAATTCAGGGCCTTAAAATGTGTTAAATACAATAAAATGTTGCACTTGTGTTTTTAAAAAAATATTATAACATTTTGGGTAATATTCTTACTTCTTTTCTGGTGGAGAGTTAGATGTTCTGTTTGATGCCAATCTTCTGTGAAATATGAAGCTACAGCCTTAGCTTAGCTTAGCTTAGCTTAGCTTAGCGCAAAGACTAGAACGAGGAAACAGCTAGCATGGCTCTGTCAAAATGTAGAAACTTTGCTTTGAATTAGGTTTCTTATGTCATAAAATGATTTAGCTATCCAGCTATTTTTAGCGCAGTACAGCGTCTAAAGAGAAATTGACTTTTTTGCAAAGGCATACAGTTTTTTATACTTTAAATTGAAATTGTATATAAATTGTAATGGCCATAAAGACTATAAGTATTTCAAGTTGACAGTATCTTCTCTACATTACTGGGGTTTTCTCCCGGGCTGCTGTTCGTAGTTAGACAGTAAACTGTGTGTCTCCTCAGGGTGAGAAAGGCCTGCAGGCTGTTCAGGGGACCAAACCAGCGATCATCACTGCCTCCAGACCCATTACCAAAATGATCGTCACACAGCCCAAAGGCATGAGCTCTGGATCCCAGTCCACCACCACCAAGATCATCCCAACCAAGATCGTCTACGGCCAGCAGGGCAAGACACAAGTGAGACATGTTCTCCTCCAGCTAATCAAATGTTTCTCTTTGTTTTTCCACATTTCTTCTTTCTTTTGTTCTCTTAATTTATAAAAACAATCCCTGCCTATGTCTAAATACAGTGTTAATCGAATAATCTACAGCTTTGAAATACTCCATTTACCACTGAGGGGCGCCATAGTTGTACATTTTCCACTCAAAGTGGTGTTAAGGCTTGAAATTCAAATGTCATCATTAGATCCTGGTTAATCACAGGCCAATGACGTTATATGACTTTACCAACTTCAAGTGGGTGTTCATATGACCTACTGACTGACATCAAGTCACCACAAGGGTAGGAAAATTGCCAAATAGGGCAAAAGTTTCTTTCTCTGAAAATGAGAACAAGTTGCTCATTTTAGTTTTCTCAAGAAGGTGACTTGAGCTGTGTCTCAATTCTGATACTTCCGGTAGTGCACTAACATGTCATAACTACGTACTTACTTGCATAGTGTGTGAATTTTGACAGGGTAGTGTCTCAAATCAAACACCGCCAGAAATGACCATTGCAACACCACATCTTCTTTTTGTCTTCGTCATCGTCTTTGTCATGGAATAACCAGGCGGATCATTATTGGCAACATTTGACCGCGATTGTCACCCACCAAAATATTTGCCCGCTTGTTTGCTCACTTGACTTCAATTCGGTTTTATTAAACATTAATAAAAACATTTACAACTTTTACAATTGCAACCGCTGCAGCTTCCTCTGCTGTCTTTTTCACAACAGTGGAGCAGAAAAGGGACTTTACATTATGTAACCTGTTATCGTTGTAACTAACGTTTTCATCATTTATATGACTATTTGTAAATAATAAAATCACATTTATTCACAAGATACATACATTGCAAAAGAATAGAAATAGAAGTTATGTAACGATATCAGTTTGGTTTATATATTAATATTTTTAATATATATATAAAATATTTTATTTCAGTAAGTGTCCACAGTAGTAGTGGGTATCCGTAGTGTTTACGCTCCCAGGGCATCGCACGGAGGAAGTGACGTCTGCGTTATTGATGTTTCAGGGTGTTCCGAATGGAAGAAGTTTGTGGAGGGAAGTTCCCTTAACTCGTACGTACTGTTTATGCACACTGTGGATTGTAACGCAGCTTGTGTTGGTGGTCCCTTCCCTTTCCAATGTGCAGCCAAGATGGCGGCCAATGAGGGTGAGAAGTGTCCAACCCAGCCTGTTCGCCCTGCTGCCATCTGGGAAGAGAGACAGAAGTTTCTGCTGCCGCACCACCAGACTGCAGAGCAGCTTTTCCCCCAAAACTTTTAAACTCAAATTCATCCTCAGCACAGCGCCACTGAATATAGATTATTTCTGTGTTCCATTTTATGTATTGTCTGCTACGTTGCAGAAGGGAGTCACAAACTAAGTTTCACTTTACAAACTGTTGTAATGTGAAAAATAAACCTACCTTGTGCCTTTCCCAGCGTTCCACACTAAACTTTTTGACCGTCATAAGTACATCATCCAGGTACTCATAGCGTACTGCATTTTGCCATACTTCTCAGTGTGACCTCGGTTATGAACTCAAAGTAGCAGTGGAAGGGCACGAATTGAGACACAGCATTGTTCTCTTCTATGAGTTATGCATTCGGTCATTAACCTTATGACACTGGATATTTCTGTAGAAGTTGGATCTAGTAATTTAAAACACTCATACATCAGTGAAAACAGAAGAGGAAAATCCCCAGTTCTCTAGGCTGACGTATGTATACTGGGACTGGCACTGACCTTTCCTCTTCCTCCATTTACTTCCCCTACTTTAAGGGGAGAAATGAGTGTCAAACTGTGAAAAAACTAAATGTAGTCAATGAGCTGGCAGAGTGACGGCAACCTAAGTTGCAGCTCTTTCACGTCAAACAGCGTCAAACAGCTGCAACAGGATCATGTTTTGGACGCATGATCTTGAACCTGCATTTGTTGATTTTGTTTTTGACCGCTTGCTGAGCAAGCTGTTAACACAACTTTGTCATAGTATCACCTTATAAAGTTCATATAATGATATTGTTAGCAAACAGTTACCTATTTATAAATGCAGCAGACACAGAACAACATTAGCATTCATATGGAGTCATGTCTCGGGCCCTCTCTCTGCTGTTTTCACTTGGGGAGTACAGTAAGTTTTAATGAGAGTGGTGAGACTGAACCAAGACAGTAAAACCAATGAGCCGAAAGAGGCTAAAAAGCTCCGTAGAGCTGAGGGGATCTGATTAAACTAAACTGAAAGTGTATTTTGTTAGATTTGTTATTTGTATTCCACGGTCTCAGTCAGATGTTGTAGATGTTGTGTCAGATGTTGTATAATGGGCCTGTAAAATGAAAACCAGCAACCACTGAAGGTGCTTTTCAGTTCCTGGGGATTTTTAATGTCTGTTTTTAAAAACTTTAACAAGACAGGATTGGTTCTCTAGAATTTTATATTTTTCTGACAATTAACAAGAATTTTAAAGTTTATCTAGTGATTTTAAAAAGAAACGCCCACTGAAAAGTGATAACTAAAATGCTATTTAACCAATCTTCCCCAATATTTCTCTCTAAATCTTTTTGGGGGAATTTGAATTTAATGCACAGGTGTCCTAATATATTCTGAGGGGGTGAATTCCATCGTGCTAGTTTCAAGGGGTTTTCTTGCCGCTATAGTACCTTCAAACACTTGGAAGCAGTGAGTGGATGTAGGAAGATCGTATCTATAAACATGTCTGTTCACTTTATGGTAGTCAGAATCTGCATCTTATCGGGAAAAAAATAATAAATCACTATGGCAAGATTCTGCTGACTTCGTCATGTCCATTCACAAACCATGTTGTAGTTTCACTATCAAACTCATCTAAAAATAGCCTGATTTCTATTTCTGTTTTTAGTCATCAAAGGGGAAATTGAGGTCAGCAAGTCAGGCAGCTATGCATAGTATACATATACTGTATATACTATATTCAACACCCACAGTGATGAGCGGCTGTACAGTAAGCCACAAACTAGATCTGCTGAAACAATCTGAAAATCACCTCGCATATTTTATCTCAGTTTAGGTACCAGCGTTATAAAACACTTTCCACTTACGAAAATGGCATCTGTTTATAAAACTTATTTCCCAGCTGCTGTAATATTAAAACAGTGACTGAAAGCTGAAAAATATTTTATGACCTGCTTAATTAACAAAACAGTCGGAAATATGCCGTATTTGTCGACTTTCATGAATAAGAAGCCTATATTAATAATATCCCCAGACGGCAGAGTTTGCATGATTATATTGACTACTTTATAAAAGTGATTTCCAACCAGGGCTATTTATAACCCAGGGGTACTTCTCTAGTCGTTGAAGGTTTAAATAAATAAATGAAATGGAATGGATAAATGGTTGATACTTTAACATACATAACTTCTGCCACTCCAAACGGTGGTAGTATGCAGTGGCGGACTTAGGCTGTCTGAGGGAAAGGGGCGAATAACACAAAAAGGGCACCAGCTACATGTGGTGAAGCAACATGGTGCAGAAGGACGCACGTTGGCCTGTATTTGTGTGAAATTCATGGCTTTCGAGCGTCGACCAAAGCGAGCATAGACTATCAGTATTCTCGAGCACCAGCGGAAACGATACCTCCACAAAGCGTAACTTAGGCAATAGATAATCATAAAGTTCTCTGGGCCCCCTTTGGGATTTTGGGCCTGGCAGGCACATGCCCGGTAGGCCCATGCTGTAATCCATCCCTGCAGAGAGCCCTTCATCATGTTTTTTGCACATGGGGGCACCTTGAGGGCACTTTACAACATTTCCTCACACAAAGGGGCACCCTAGAGTGCACTGCATCACATCTTTCCTATTGAAAGAGTGCCAGTTACAACACTGCATCATGTTTTCTTGCTGGGCCTTGTTTCATTTATGGAAGGGCACTTTTGCCACGTTGTTTTAAAATAAAATAGCTACTTTAGATCAGATCAAAAGGAAAGTGATGGTTGGTGCGGATGAACGGGTAACTTCAGTTAATAATGTTGTGAACCGCTGCTTTACAGAACACTGTGTGTGTGTTCCTTTGGTTTCCTTCCAGGTTCTCATCAAGCCTAAGCCAGTCTTCCAGACAGCCGTGGTGAGCGAACAAACCAGGCAGCTGGTTACTGAGACGCTGCAACAGGTGACCCGCTCAGCAGACACCGGGCAGGGTCAGAGCTCAGGCCAGGACGGATCCTCAAAGGACGATTCCAGCAGTTTAGCCGGGGAGACCTCCCATGGCAGCGCTCAAGGTATACTTGCCTTTTTCCATGCCGTAGAGACAAGATAAGGTCAGATAAATCAGCTGTATCAGCTGTTACTACTCTGTTTTTTGCCTGTATTGGAACATTAGGCAAGAGCTTAGTATGAAAATACACCCGGGAAAATTGATGAATAAAAATTTGTTCCCGTCTTTCCTCAGAACCTCAGCCTGTAGTGCATGTCGTGTCCTCCAGAGAGCAGGATTGGACAGAGCAGGAAGTCTCTGTGGAATCCACCCCGACTATTATCTATCAGGAGGTGTCTGGCGGGGAATCCCAGTCCGCCACTTCCACCATCAAAGCCCTGCTGGAGCTGCAACAGACAACAGGTGAGCCTTTATGTCACTGAATGGCTCCAGGCTTAAGCTGGGGGAGGGGGGAAGTGGGGCCTTTATCGCCTGTACACAACATCTTCCCTGCATGCCTTTTGTCCCCCAGTCTTTGCTCTGACCAATATATAGCACAACAAATTTAAACTTTCATTGAAAGCATACAATCAATCAAAAGTGAACGGCCTTTCAGGAGCTGATAATGAAAAAAGTCTAGCGACCACCAGTAATTATGTTTTTTGCCTGAGGCTTCCCTTTCACAATAAGCTCATAGGGCTAAAAACCTGTAGAACTGGGTTGATGAGTAGACGAGCAGAGAGAAACTATTTTTTAGGCTGATCACCTTGTGATTCCTATTTGCCAATACAGTACAAATATAGCACAGTTAAAGTAAAAGAACATCAAAACGTGGATGAGCCTAAATTTCCTCAACCTAAACGGTGACAAGACAGAGATCATAGTGTTTGGACACCCTGAACTGCTTGACGTAGATTCTCTCTGCCCTTTAACTTCAAACAGCCGCTCAACCGTGAGGAGTCTTGGTGTTGTATTGGATAGTGTGTTTAAATTTGATAAACAGATATCCGCCACTGTTAGATCCTGCTTTTATTAGTTGAGAGCTATAGCCAAAGATCTCCTAAAGATTTGGAGAGGGTGATAAATGCCTTCATAACTTCTTGCCTTGACTATTGCAACTCCTTATATGTGGGCTTAGACAAGTCATCGATTCGGCGCCTGCAGTTAGTCCAAAATGCTGCTGCCCGCCTCCTGACAGGAAAGAAGAAAAGGGACCACATCACACCTGTGTTGCTACATTGCTGTAGCCGCCCCTAACCTGTGGAACAACCTGCCAGTCCAGATCAGAACCGCCCCAACTCTCGAACGTTTTAAATCATTGTTAAAAACACATCTCTTTTCTTTGGCATTTCCTTCGAGTTAAGTCTGTTGTTATTCCTGCCAATTTTAATATCACTATATATCGTATACTGTATAGTATACGTAGTATGTTTTATTGCTGTACTTTTACTGTGTGAGTAGTGTCTTGTTGTTGTATTTAACCTGTGAAGCACCTTGGCCAACCTTGGTTGTTTTAACTGTGCTATATAAATAATATTGATATTATTGATGGCCTATTTACCTCAACTGAAAAATGTCTATAAATAATAATGTATTACATTTATATAGTGCGTTATCTTAGATACTTAAACCACTTCAGAGAAGTTTATAATTCTTGTATTAAATTTTAGTTCTGTTTGAAGATCTGCTGCTGTTTTAATTTGCTTTTGATGCAAACTTAACACTAACGTCAAAGAACTTATATGAGAGGATGATGTGATAAAAGGACAGAGAGTTGTTGGATTAAACACATCAGGTGAGATATATTTCTGCGTGGAGCATAGCTAAGTTATCTAGCTAGCAGCAACCAAGCAATGAACGTTAGCTAGCTTTACCGCGTTAACACGTTGGTGACGTATATTGTGTGAGACGAGAGATGTAGTTCATTGAACGGTTTTCACACTAAACGGCAACAAAACTGCGGCTTTCATATTTTTTCCGAAATAAGGTCCCATGTGACTTAGGCTCTCTATTGGCGTTTATTGCTGTTGTGAAACTTAACACTTCCTGCACAGATGTTTCACATTAAAAGCCTTCCAGTAGCTTAAGGGGCTAATTCTGTCCTTTCTCCTGGTTGGCTTTTAATGTGAAACATATGCAGGAAGTGTTGAGTTTCATTAGTAGAAGCTTAACACCAAACAAAAGAACAGCAAATTGGAAACAATTGGAATTAATTTCTGAATGTGGGCTGTTTAAAAAAAAAAGAGAATGAATGATTGATCTGAATTGATACATAATGATAAATATGAGTGTTTCCCCTCCCAGTGAAGGAGAAGGGAGAGTCCAAACCCAGACAACACACCATCGACCTGAGTCAGATGGCTGTGCCCATCCAGCTGGCCCAGGAGAAGAAGCCCAGCCCAGAGTCCCCCAGGCCCTCCACCTCAGAGGCTGAACCCAGCACAGATTACGTCACAGCAGGTACGCCTCTCCTGCCTGCTTCATGACATACTATCAAGAAATATCAGTAATGGAAGAAGAACTTAAGTGATGGAAGATGTTTTACTTCAGTAAACATTGAGGAGCATTACCAGTCTAAAAATACTCTGTTACAAGTAAAAGCTGCTTAACCTAAAATGATATAGCTAAAAATTGTATTTGAGTATCATACTTGAATAAATAGTACTTAGATTCATTCCTCCACTGAAGTTTTGGTTGGCAGCTCATCATTTCAGTGGAATTCTCATGAAATTAAAGCTGTGTTATGTGTCAGTGTGGGTGTGTTTGTGTGGGTGGGGGTGTGTTCAGCCTTTGCATACATTTTAATATGCTCATCTAACTGACATCATGGCTGTGATTCCCCTGCCAGGTAAAGCAAGTAGAGTGGGAGCGTCCTCCGAGGGTGATGACGTGGTCATGTCCTCCGGTCAGCAGCTGGGGAAACCCTACAAAATTGGCAGCCAGGTCACCGTGGTAACCAAACCGGTCGCTGTCTCCTCTGTGTCCGCAGCTTCACACGTCAGCCACCTGGTGAGGACACTTAAGATCAGGACTGTAGTCTGATACTCTTGTATGTACAGAAACTAAAGTCGGCCCTTTTTTGTATATTCTGCTTTTATAAATGGAAGTTTTAAGATCGATGCCACTAAGTAAGCAAATACAGTAGATGGTGTATATCTATTATTCTGAGTATCTCAGGACTAAATATAATAAATATACTCCACATCCATTTCTTTTTTTAAATTTGTTATATCTGTTCAAAATACTTGTCATTTTAACAGTAACGGCAAATATAAGATTCAAGCTTAACTGGCCACTTCTCCCAGATAAAAAAAAAACTCACTTATCAATGGTGATTTTTAACCATACAAATAGTTTTGAGATTTCCACTTCCACCCAGATGCAAAGAAGGTAAGTAGGATTTTGCTTGTGGTGGTCACGACCTTGTAAAGTCTAAAGTTGTGGAGTTTCAATGAGCCGTGTACAGATAATTCAGTGGATCACCCGGAAAATAAGTGCAATTTGGGTGAAATGAACCTTTTAAAAAAAGCATAATTTGGGTGAAATTACCCAAAAGATAATTTGGTAATACACTTTATATAAATGTGATGAAGGTTGTTTTCTTTTCTCATACCTCACCGTCTGATACCATAATTTGTATTATTAATAACTTTCCTTCAAGTTCCAACCAATCTAATTCAGTGGAATTACTAGACAGAAACATACAGTACTGTCATGTATGTAGTATGTAATACACTAAATAACAATAACATCTCTATTGTCAAGACTCATGTAATGCATAAACATTAATGGCTAATTTGTAGTCTATTTAATAAAGGCAGTGGTGGGCTAAAGATTGTGACCGGGAGGTCGTCGGTTCAATTCCCGGACCAACAGGATAAATCTGGGTGTGGAAAGTGAACAAGCGGTGCTTGTCCTCACTCATTTTCCAACACTGAAGTGCCCTTGAGCAAGGCTCTAAACCCCAGCTATGACCAGCAGGTCAGACTTTGGTTGTACCAGGCAGCTTCCAGGTGTGAATGTGTAACTGTGCACATGTGATCCTTCCTGCAAAAGAGCAGTTTCCTCTCAGTGAAGTTCCCCTGACTAAATAAAGGTTAAAAAATAGTTTCATTCAGGTTTTTGTGATAGATTTGTACAATAAATAAATAAAAACTTAGCAGGTTTCTTATTTTAATGTTATTGTTAAATGAAGTCTATTTTTTTATTTTTATCATTTACATTTTAGAGTTAAATTTAAAATGAAAAAATCATAAGATCGTGACTCATCAAGTCATTCTGGCCCTTAAGAACTAGAAATGGCCCCAAGCATTTTAAGCTTAGGAGCCAGTGGCCCCCAAGTCCTCATGTACATGTCATGTAATATTCCTGCCTCTGCGGTGTCACAGTCTTCTTGATAAAATCCCTCAGTAGTCTTCTTTGTGACTGTGTTCAGCCCTCGGACAGCCATGGTAAAACTGAGACCGTGTTAGAGGCAGGCGAGATGGAAGGCGACACCTTGGACCCCCAGACAGGCTTGTTTTACCGCTGCAGCCAACCAGCTACAGATCCTGTGAAGCAAACCTCTGCAGGCTCTCAGCCGCCTCCCTTGAGCCAGGCAGAGGCAGAGCACAGCCGGCACAGCTCCCCCGCCACTCAGCCAACGCCGCCGCCGCCACAACTGCAGAGCAAACCTCACATCAGCCAGCCTTCCTCTTCCTCCACTACCTTCCCATCCACTCCTCCTCTGACTAAGAAACTCCCAAAGCTACGAGAGCAGTTTCTGCCCAAACCCCAGGCCTTAACCCAGAGCCCCAAGGACAGACCTCTGGCTGCACCAGCACAAGCCGTGGCAAAGGTCACGAGCCCGCTTACACCAACTAAGCCCCTGTTGACGCCGCAGCTCCCGAAGCTTCAGCAAGCACCCACATCGCACCACAGGCCCCTGCACACGCCCATGTCGCATCCTCCTCCACTGCAGGCACACCACCCTGTCAGCACTGAAAAGACTCCCTCCAGCCAGGTGAGTGGTTTTACACCAAACACTGCAGGACTGCCAGGAGGAAGAAGTAAACCACCTGGGCCATTTGTTTTGTTTTGATTTTGCCACAGAATAGAGACCTTAAGTCACACTTTCAGGTGCTGTATAGAATTTCTGGGTTTTTTTTGTTTGTTTTTTGAGGCGACTAGGTCATGTGAAGGTGCTAGGGTTTTTCCAACCTTCTGTTGAATTCAATAAAAAAATTTGTCATGTTTACCCAAAACAGGCCGCCAACTGATAAGCAGCAAGACATTGAATTATTAACCCCCGGCTGCAGCTGCTGCTCTTGTCTGTTTTGTCTCACCTCATTGTGTTTTGACAGTTTGGCAAAATAAAAGACATAATTTTCATCCTCACTAACATGTGAAGTATATTTGTGATTGCTTTTGACATTTGGCTCAACAGTTCTAAAAAAATGTCTGTTCCAGCATTAGTATTTCGCCTTTGAGCTGTTTGCCTGAACAGACTGGCTATGACGATGTCTTATTTTGTTTTTTTCCTCCTTTCAAACATCTTCACCACAGCAGCCAATCATCACACAGAGCGCCACTGTCACCAAGATCACCTTTGGCAGCCCCCACCATTCATCGCCGGTATTCAGCAGTGCCGAGGCCACCGCCAAACTGATCCCCGAGTCCAGCTCCGGCCCGTCGGGGGACAAGCCCACGGTGTCAGACATCCTGAAGATCTCCATGATGGAGGCGGAGATCGATCCGAGCACAGAGCCCATGGTGGTGGATTCTTCCAGCGACTGCGGCCCTCTGGGGAAAGCTCTGGAGGTCCAAGCTATGTCAGGCACGCTGGACTCAGGCCAGTTCATCAGCAGCTCTGGGACCTCGATGCATCATTCCCACACTAAGCCCCAGCAGTTCAGCTGCATGCAGGGCCTCACAGCACAGAGGAGCAAAGAAGATTTGGAGGTCATTGAGGTAAAATAATTATATACATATATACAGTAAATATAACAGATCACAGAGCCGAAGGTTCAGTCCGAAATACGGGTTTGTCAAAGTGTTTTTCACATATTGACATCTTTATCAAAACATATTAATAACTTAATGATCATATGATGGTATCTTGCAGAGACCTCAGTCAGCTCTAATATAGAGGGCAAAAGATGGTTATGTTTCCAAAATAAAAGCATAAAACTAGTCACTAGTCAGTGTTTTTAAATGTAGTGCCTCTTAATATAATTATAACACTGACATTTTATCTATATTAACTGTCACTTTAAATGTTAACTAAACCGTTCATTTTCAGCGAAATTACAAAAAAGCATTTGTCACCAATACTGTGAACACTGCAGTGATTCCCATGCATTTATTTATTAGTGGCGGCCTACCACAATATCAACGCTGACCGCCACACATTGATTTATTTATTTTTTTAACTATTTAAAATAGGTAAAGTCGTAGTTGACCCATTTCGTAGAAGAAATATCCACCATTATGCCGCATTCGCTCATTCACATGTATGCGGCATAATCCCACAACCATGTGTGCTTTCACATGGTGATCCAGCTTTCTGGAACCAGCGTCATAGAAAAACACACTTACTGTAATACAACACTGGCTTGCCAACTGCGGTAACAACTCAGAGGCGGATCAAATCAGACTCCCCTTTCCGGGTCTGTACCTCTTTATACAGTGCAGCGAGCCGGCATATTAGCGCAACACTTCTGGAAAATAAGGCAGTCTGAAAGCGCCCATTTACAGCAGACTTGTCTGTCCTCTTTGTGCTCGATCTGAATCAAAACATGATCAGGTGCTGAATCAATGCAAACTACAGTTAAGGCTGGGTGATTAAAAAAAAAAAAAAAAAGTAAAAATAATTGATAATTGAGGACAGCAAATTTACACTGTTATACAAGCTGTTCACTCACTACTTTACATTGTAGCAAAGTGTCATTTCTGCAGTGTTGTCACATGAAAAGATATAATCAAATATTTTGAGTACTCACTTATGTGAGATACTGTATATTAAGTCTATATTTACATTAAGTTTAGATTATGTAGAAGATGGAGATGAGGATAGAAATCCTGGTAAAATGTCTTTTCCTCCTGCTTGTTCCAGTCTATTGGCTGATTTGAATAAAAAGATCGATACTACTCTCATTTACACCCCTCACATTTTTGTAAATGAAATATTTACAAAAATGTGAGCGGTGTACTCACTTTTGTGAGATATTATATATTGTGAGATGTCAATACTGACAAAATATCACAAATAAATAAGATAACATTTTATTACCTTACTGGAAATTTAACTGACAGAAACCCAAATGTGACTAACGCATGCAGGTGATTCCTCAGTACTCCATCCTGCCGGACTCCAGCCAGTCCAACGTGGTGGTGGAGCCCAGCGGCTTCCTGGAGATCACCAACTACACCAGCCAGCAGCTGGAGGAGGACAGTCCCATGGAGCAGGAAGTGGACAGCAGCAACGACGAGGCCACGGCAGCCAGTCCCCCCGACCAACCATAGACACTCCATGTGGGTAAAGACGCTGAGGGGAGCAGATTTGAACAAGCAGACTAATGCTTTGTTTGTGGCCTCAGAACCAGCAGACAAAGACAACATTTTTTTTTACTGTGCAGGAGCTACATTTTTTTAGTTTTTGTGTAAATACTAGTTTGTTCATACTAGGGATTTTGTCCTCCCAGCGACTAACGGCGCATATGTTTTTTATTGCTAGTGAGGAGAGGTGAACGTAAAGTGTGGGAGTGAGGTGAAAGGATTAGTTATAGTGTAGACCCAGACAGTTGGAAAACAAGACTCTCCAGACACACAGGGACTTTGTTAACATTAATATTAACATTGTTTCTTGCAGGACTTTGCAAGACAGTTACACATTTGTGAAATTGATTATTTGGATTTTTTGGCACCGTGCCAGAAACATGCAGCCGTGTCACACTGCAGGCCTTTATGTTGCTTGTACAGAGTTTCAAGTACTAGTTACGCAACAGTTGCTTTGGGTTGTCACATTTTGTACAAAATAACTCTCCTATTGATGGACGTCTTCTTTTGATGACCTGATGGTTTTACCACCAGATGAAAAGTATTTTCTTTGACTGAAGTGCAACTTTGTAACAGTAAAAACTCTTAAAATGCTTATTTTAAGTTTTCAGAAGAGACAACAAAA
The DNA here is from genome assembly GCF_021292245.1 of Micropterus dolomieu. NCBI lineage: Eukaryota > Metazoa > Chordata > Actinopteri > Centrarchiformes > Centrarchidae > Micropterus > Micropterus dolomieu. The sequence goes on from NC_060172.1 coordinate 9,902,537, forward strand.
CTGGACCAGACTGAATTTCAGCGTGAAACAAAGCAGAACCAGAAAGTCCAACATATGTGTTGCTCTTGATTGTAACTGATTTAATGTTTAAAAAGTACCCTTTTTTTTGCTAAGATATAAAGTTTGAAAGGTTGCTGTGAGAGTTTCACTAAGTATGCATTTTCTTTTTGCATAGTGTGTTTTAAACTATGCATTTCTTTTATACCTTTTCAAACTAGATAACTAGTTGAGAAAAAACATTTTAATCTGCAAAATAAATCAGCTGAGTAGAATGTGTTTGTTCATACAGTTTATTGGTTGCAGAAACATTTTGGATGTAGAAAGACAAAATGAGGGAGTCACTGTGTAAACTTCTGTTAACATTGTCTTTACATACCGACAGCAGTCAGTAAATGAAATGCTCTGAAATAATCCGGTATCTGTGAGCGTCGTAGGTCTATTATAAGGTCAGTCCGAATGCAAAGACTGGTTTCTGGTGACCTTGCCTACCCCAGCTTTAAGTGGGTACAACAAGGAAGTTATAGTAAAAACTAATTTCTACTGAAATTCCTTTTTAAGAGGCACTTCCTACAATACAAAGACTCACTTCGACACTGAAACTTCAGAAGCTTCCCTTCGTAGAGAGGCTTGTGTAAGCTCAAAGTGCGTCACAGATCTAGCATGACTGTACTTGAACCATCCTGCAGTATAGATTTCATACAGGTCAGCTATTATTTAGTGCTATTTTTTAATCCTGGTGCAAATAGTTTGACTTTTTAAGAAACCTACAAATTCGTAATGTTTTTCAAGCCACTCTTATCAATTATTGATTATGTATATGACTGGGATTTTAATGCTTGACAGTATAACTTCACCTAAGTGACAATTTAACAGAAGTTTTTGCTGTTGCTGTGATTTTTCCACTTTACTACTCTTGAACTTAAACATATTTAGATTTTTAGTAGGCCTACACATAGATCAGGTTTTATAGAGTGCTATGAGCCATTTTTGGTTATACCTACTTACACTTGGCCTGAAATCACTTCAGGCGGCCAAAAAAAAGTTTCTGGAATTTATGGTGGCTCCTACTGGCAAATATAAAAACATATTTATTGCATTATAAAGATCATTTGAGCCAAGTTTTATGTTTATTGGACACTGTGCCTTGGTGTTAGATGTTTTTCTGTTGGCTCTGCACACTTGTAAAAGCCTTAATGCACACTCTGGTAGAGTCCAGCTTTTCCTCCTCATGTTGAAAGTGATCCACTGGGCTCCTGGGGGCTCATATCCAGCCTGCAGAGTCTGATTGGTTGGCCCCAACCTGAAGACATGTGGCTCTGTTTAGGAGCATGCTGATACCCTCCTCCCCTGCTTGGATAATGCTGCCCAAGTCCCACAGGGTAACACAGTTTACCCTGCTCTGCTGACTCACCTGACTGCGAAAACAACTACAAGAAACAATATCATTCCTGTTTTTTAGGAAGGAAAACTAGATTCGGTCCTTGTTTTCAATGTGGAATTTCTCAAATATTCACTGGATTACATAGACATTTAAGCATTATAACTTCTGATGTTTTGTCTAGTGCCACCAAATGCAGGTTGAAGTTTCCCCCAGCTAAGAAATATGGGGTTCATGCACTCTGATCGACCTCGTTCCATATTCCATGCCTCGACCATGCCAATCCTTAAATATCTGCCTTTTGTCCATCCCCCGCTCCAACTGCAAAACAAAAGGTGGTCCTGCCATTGCTGTTTTTGCCCGAAACCTTTGGAATCACCTTCCCCAAGATATCAGATTTGCAGAATATTTGGTCTGCTTTAAGCAGCTTCTAAAATCCCATCTCTATAGGCAAGCCTTTTTTATAGATCTCCTTCCCTGTCTTTCTGAGGAAGGTTAAATCAAGGGCAATTGGACTTGGTTGAAGATGTTTCGCCTCTCATCCAAGAGGCTTCACTTGTAATTGAATTTGAGGGAGTCCGACCTATTTAAGCTCTGAGGGGTCATTATCAAGGTGATAGATTCCACACCAAATGATGGATACGACTCCATCACCTTGAATAATGACCCCACAGAGCTTAAATAGTTCAGCGCTGTTGCTTAAATCATGTAATGCAAGCGTGCAGTGATCCATACACGCAGGATGTATTAATACAACAGATGGCTAAACTCTTAGCGGACAAAAGTCATTTTAACCATTTATGGTCTCATCTGAGAGGCTTCGTCAGTCCTTCACAAATTCAGTAGAAATGATGAAAGCTTTTGGAAATGTGATGAAACATCCTGAAAACCAAACAAGTCCAGCTGCCTTGTAGACATTCAAGATTCTTTATTGAAATACACCCAGAGACGGTGTATTTGGTGGTCTGGTTGCATTGTTGTTGACAATTAAAGTCATTTGAACCCTGTTGGAAAGATTATGGGTGTAACGGACCGGGTAGGAGTTTCCTCCATCATGTAATTTATCATTGGGGCCAGGGCAGCATTCCTTGAGCTTGAGTTTACTTGATTTCGCTTCTTTTTTCCCCTTAGGGTGAGTCCTTTGGTCCTACTTGGAAGGCTCACTGGTTCCTCTTGTCCAGAAAGTATTGGCTGAAGAGTAGTCTGTACTTTTTAAGATAAAACCATCAGCAAAAGTTAAGTTTCTCCACAGGATGTTAATTATACGTATCACACATACTCGTGAAGTGTGAGAGTACTATGAGTCATTGTGGTTTAGAAATACTTTATGGGTGTACAACCACAACCTTAAACTTAAAAGAAAAGCTTCTTTGTTGGACCTGAGCAACTTGAGTACAGGAGTCAATTCAGTCAGTGATCATTTAAACCAGCAATTATTGTTTTTGGGGGAGTTTTTTTTGGCCATTTGGGGGCAGCGCAGCAAGCTGGAAACACTGACATATTATCACCTTATAACATTCATATAGGGACTGTGTTAGCAAACAGTTGCCTATTTACACATCCAACAAACCCAAAAGCACATTCACTCAAAACCACAAAATGTCGACCTCATGATGGCGCTAGGTGAAAAGTCAGGGGATCACCACAGTCAGTAGGATTCATTCCTGGGAACCACGAATGTCTGCACAAAAGTTCACGACATAAAATAGTTGTTGAGATATTTCAGTCTGGACCAAGTGGTACACCAACCTACATTTCTATCTCTAAAGCCATGCAGCTAGCATGACTAAAAGAGGAATATATTCAGTTTTTTGTTCTCGTTTTTTGTTTTTTTGGTCTGTAGTCAAACATTTCTATAGGGGTGGGAGTTTTGCTGGAAAGTTGAATTTGTGACCTCAGTATTTCGGAAGTCCTGTGGCCCAGAGTAACAAGGACAATGTCTCTGCAGAGATCCGGTATTCATCTAATGACTGAATTCTCAGATGTACCACCAGAGATAATCCAGAAAAATCTGTTTTTTGGCATTTTGGGGAACCATCCTTTTAAGATCATTAAACATTCAGGTTACCTTCTGAGAGAAATATTTACAGCCTTGTTAAAGGGCCTGACATCAATCAGAAAACAAACTCTTCAGCATGTGCATGGGACAATAAAATGGGAAATTTGGCACAATATAGTGTTTATCTAACAGTCGTAGGCCCCAGATCTTGACCTGCCGTCAGGTTTATGTTGCCATCCTTAGCGCCGTGCCACTATCATGGCTAAAAAATGCTGCATTCATAAGTCATACCAGACAATGCTTATGTAAATTTGTGAGTGATGATGATTCAGTCCTTTTTCCATCTGTTTCAAGTCAAGATACACATCCTTGGGAGTATCTCATTGGAGATAGATGTGCATGTTGACCTCCTATGGTTGATTGGCTGTGCCTTGCTCCGTGATCTCCAGGCTGACTAGCAAACTAAGAGCAAACCGCATCCTATTATTCATCCACGGTAATCCCAGTGCTCCCATACAGCGCTCAGTATCCCGATTTATCGCCAAGGACCATGGGAAAGGTCAGAGGTGACCTGCTTGTGTTCATTTCCCTGTAGTTTCAAGAATTTGATGCTTTAATTCTTTAATTCTATGTGTTTTCAACATTAACCGTTCAGTTGTTGTATCTCGAGTTATTGCACGATTAAACAGCTGTTGTGCTTCAAGTCTGTGTTTAAAACGTTTGAGGAGGGCAGCAGACAAAATGCAAACAGGACACACATTTAAGACAATGGTATCATACTTCCTGCATCTGCTGTTTCTGCAAAAAGAGCATATTTACACTAATTACTTTGAAGTCTGTCCAAGAACATTGTGTTTAAGGCTGATTCACTTTGGAGTCAGACTGTTTGTTTTATGATCAGGACAAGGTCTTGGGCATATGGCTGTGAGATAAACACAGTATTATGCCAAATTTTCCATTTTATTGTCCCATGCACATGCTGAAGAGTTTATGTATCGACTGATGTGAGGTTATGATTAACCTGAAGGTGAGCAGATAATAAAAGTTTCAAGAGGACTGCAAATATTTCTCTCAGAAGGTAACCTGATCTTAAAGGTCCGGTATGTGATTCTAATCCAATACGTCTTTTTGTCAAATTCAGTGAATATCTCCTCACAGTCAGCCAGCTAAAAAAAAAAATCTGGTGTTTCTACACAACCCTGGCTCTGTAAAACAAACCAAGTGGCCTGCGCCCTGCCACCCTACACTATTCCAGGCAGGTAACTTTAAATGCCCACAGACATTCAGCCTGCTTTCTAGTTCACCTAGACATGCTGCTATAGTAGCAGGAGAGTTGTGAGTGTTGCCGTCTGGAGCAGGTGTGCTGGCTCTGGGACCATCTTGTCCCGTCGTACATGCTGTGTTCATTCTATTTTGTAGTATTTGTCATGGTATTGGATTTCTCCATCAGTTCCCAATAAACATTTTTTTTGGCTTACCTCTGATGGCATCTAGCAGATAGTTATACTTTCATTTGTCCAGATTTTGAGATATGAGCATTTCTTTGCAGAGACACTGTCCTTGTTACTCAGAACAGACTGTCAACAGGGCCGTAGCCGGGGCTTCAGGAATACTGAGGTCACGAGTTCAAGGTCTTCCTGCGCAACGCTCACTCCCAAACAAAATTCTGACACCAAAAAAACAAACAGCTTTAGCTTTGCTAATGGAGTGGCTGTAGAGATCGTGGGTCAATCTGTTTCACAAGAACTTGCAACATTGTTAAATGATTCCTTTCATAAACAGTTTTTCATTCATTTAGAAAGAGGACAACATTTGGATGCCTGGTTGGCTCTTTATCAGGTACAGAAAGGATGCATGATAACTATCTTTCCCCTTGAGGTAACATTGTTGTTGAATGATAAAGCACAAAAAATATTCACATTTTTGCTTGTTTACAGCAGGTGTTCAGGGCGAATGTTGTTTTCTCTTTCTTCACACTTTCTTTTACAAAATGTGTGACTAAGTGCCCCACTCCTGCTTTGGTCAAGCCGCCCCTTAAGAAAGAGCTCTTTTGATCTCAGTATGACTAAACTATGATAAATACAGGTTCATTTTTATTTATGACTCAATGCCCGGTCACAGAGACGAGGAAAAGTGACTTTCTTCAAATTAAGAAACCACAAATACTTCCCGTAGGCCTCCTCTGATTCTATCACTGCTCATCTTATAAACAAGAAAAAAACGTGGGGGAATTTTACAACAGGAGAACAGGAAAGGTCTTTGAAAGGAAATGATGCCTTTCGGCAGGTTGGCACAGCTGTGAGGGCTGGTAGGACTCCACCAGAACTTTGTTTTGTCTGTTGGTCATGAAAGGACGTAGCTACAGTCTTTAGCATACATACAGACTTAATGGTTATGAACAGGGAGGAACACAGTTTCCCTTCAGATGATCGTGACCCCACCTCTCCCTGAGGAAGAGAAGCTTTCCACTACTGTCTATTTTTTTCTCTGCCCTGGAGAGCTGATACAGTGCTGGAAAAATAAATAAAGTTAGAGTGTAGTAGTCTCATTTAATGTCCCAGTAGATTTCCTGAAACCATATAAGTAACATGGGGGGGTTGGTTATAAAATGAAAGTACCAAGCAGTTTATACAAGTACAGCTGAAATAATTAGTTGATTAATTAGTTAGACAAATGACATTGACATAATCTTTTAAAACTTAAAAAACTGTCAGTGCCTTCCAAAAACATTACACATCACTTTTGGAAATAATTCACTGTTTTCAGATCTGGCACGGATATGGTTAAGCTTAAAGACATGATGATGTATCTTTTCTTGAGAGGGCAGTCTTGACAAACAACCACAACAGCTTTTTGTGAGGATATTTTTTGAACAAACGACTATGCTGTCACTTCACCGGTAAGGAGAGTCTTAAGGGCAGATTGCCATGAACTTTACAGAGCATGTACATGCTCCCAAGAGGATGCACACTTTCCATTTTGAACACTCCTATCAGCCTTCCTCTTGGACCGCCATCAGGCCAACATGTCAGCTTTGCTTTGCTCAAGATCTCTAATCTAACAGGCAGTTTGCCATTTCCTGTGCACAATGCATGAGCCCTGATTGGAGGGCCAGTTATTCTGAAAGTGAACAAACTACCATTCCCTTAATTAATAAGAGCCTCAGAAAACATATATACATACAGCGGTGGCAGAATTACTCGGATATCTTACTTAAGTAAAACTACCAATACCACAATATATAGGTACTCCTATAGTAGTAAAAGTCATTCATTAAGCACAAAAGTATCAAACGTAAAAGTAGGCCTACTTGTTCTGTGAATCTATATTAATATGTTTTACATTATTAGAGCATTAATACTGATGATTAAATGATCAGTAGCAGTTAGTGGAGCTAACTAGTTTTAACCATCTTATACAAGTTTGGTTGTCCAGTGGTTCCTAACCTAGGTGTTGTGCACCGACGAAGATAAATCCAAGGTATCGTGAGATGATTTATGGGAGAGGAAACTGCTACAAACATTTCTATTAATATTTTGGACTTTTCTCTCATCTTTGATTTTTAGTGCAATATTGGATAATTGGATTTAACAGAAATCCTGTAGAGATTAGAGGGGGAATGTCCCGTCAACAACTCATAGACCTGTGACATGACAACGTGGTTAAACTGTGACCAGCCGCTTGTTTAACTTTTAACAAATTGTATAAGCTGATTATATGTTTGTTTTAATGTTAAGTCTTGACCTGAAAAGTAAATAGCAACTACAGTTCTCAAATAAATGTAGTGGAGTAAAAAGTGCAAAATCTTAATCTGAAATGCAGTGGAGTTAAATATAGTAACATACATGCACCTCAAAAATCAAGTTACAAAGAAGTTTTCTTTTTGAAGCTACAGCCAGCAGCTAGCTAGCTTAGCAGAAAGACTAGCAAGACTCTGTCCAACTGTAACTAAATCTGCCTACCAGCACCTCTAAAGTTCACTAATTATATAATAATCTAATTTATTTAACCAGTACAAAAACCGAGGCGTAAAGTTCAGGTGAGTGTTTCGCCCATAGCTGAACATTAAGCCAGAAAACATTAAACTGGCTCAAGTAGGACAGCACACTTCACTGTAGGTCCTCTGTTATGTAACCTGCTGGAAGCTGGCAGCAGAAGAGCTGCACTTGTTAATTAAGGCGGTGAGCAAACACAACTCTCACCCATATAAACACAGTCTAGACAGTCCCAGATACAAGATAAAAAGGATATAGATTACTTCTGTGGTTTCCTGTAGCTGCATACTGAGCAACAGTTAAATAAGCAAATTCTTTATTATAAATCCAACCACACAAACTACAGTTGCTAAAACAGTCTTTTGTGTCTTTTAATGTTTCAGAATATTATGTTTTTTATGCTTCAAAGTCTTATTCTGGTAAAAGAAAACAATAGTGTTTATGGTATTTATTAACTTTTTTTTTTTTAACTATACCCTAGCAAAAATATATAGACAAAACTACAATATATTTATTATTTAAACAAATACATGCTTCACAGCATGGATGAGCTTCTTCAAAGTTCAAGTTAAACAGCATCCTCTTCTTTAAACACTTCACGATGTTTTAAACAGCTTCACTGTGTATTTTAGGGCAGTATTTAAATTAAATACAAACACCCACTGACATGTTGATAATAGTGCCACGCTAGAAAATGTAAACCGATGGGATGTTTCGTTATTAAGACAAAAGACCCTTTCTAACTGAACATTTTTACCAAGCATCTGTGAGTTTCACATTTCTATCTTGAAAGTGATGATAAATGCCTTTTCCCCATTTACGTAAAACAGCCGATGGCCCGTGGACAACTTCCTGTACCACCCTGCACAGTAAATTATCTTCAGTAACTGCGTGTGTCTCTCTCCTGGGGGATGGAGGGTCTGAGTCACAGAGGGTAAAAAGCTTTTATTAGACAGTTAATAAAGCTTCTCATGCTGAACAGCACTTTCTCAGTCTTTAAGCCTTAATCCAAATGTAAACTCAGGAGGTAGAAAGGCCAGAGGAGGAGGTCAAAACTATCAAAATAAAAGCCTCAGCTCTGGGTGAAAGAGCCTGATAAAATGTAACAATGAAAGGGAACCTTGTAGCTATTTTATTTTTCATTTTCTTTTATCTATTTTTATTGTTTTTTTAAAATCCATTTTATTTAATTGCTTTTATTAATAAAATTTCAGTTTATTTCTTTTGTGCATTAATATCAAATTGCCTTATTATGTGCTTGACTGTACAACAGTTGTACGAAAGGTGCAATACAAATAAAATTTGTCTGATTTATTCATTTCAAGGTTAAGTTTACCCAAAGTACAATAAATATGCTGTCTATTCAGAAGTTTCACAGCCCCTGAAAACTTCAAAATTTTCTCTCACATTAAGCATTAATGACTGGAAAGGCAACATCCAAAGTTAAAGTTTGGTTGTTATATCGTGATTCAACTGTGCTGTATCCTGATTGGTCCACAAAATACGTAACATCCCATTTTTCTAACTGAGCCCCACCCACTTTAACCAGCGCAAAGAGCAAAGCAAAGTATTGCACCTCATATTTATTAGTTAAACGTGAAGCTACAGGCAGCAGCTAGCTTAGCACAAAGACTGGAAACAGGGGGAAACTGCATCGCACTGCGTACATGTATACATGTATATCACATCCACCTCTGACATGTACATAATAATATTTTACTCCTGCACCCTTTGCACTCTGCTCACTGCACTATTTGTCAATATGTCTATATTGTTTTTTGTTCAGTGTGTATATTTGTGTTGTCTATACTGTAGCCTGTGTCTCATTTATTTTATTATTGTATTATTGAATGAGTGAGCACACTGTGAGCAATGTACAATCCTGAGTCAAATTCCTCATATGTGTACACATACCTGGCAATAAAGTTGATTCTGATTCTGAACTGCTAGCCCGGTTGTGTCCAACGATGACAAAATCCATGTATCAGCATTTCTAAAACTCTGATTGTGCTAAGCTAAGCTAATCGGCCGCTAGCTGTAGTTTCATATTTAACGTACAGACAATCAATTTTCTCATCTAACTTGCTGCAAGAAAAATTATGAGCATCACATCAAGTAAAATAGCACAATAATGTCTGTTTAACTATGTGTTTAAACTCTTTACAAAACTCCAGACATAATAAATATGTACAGAGTGAAATATAATTTTAAGGTATTATAATACCTAGCTATCTGAATAATGAGGAAAAATGAAACTTAAAATGGTCTGGTGGTAATGCTGTGTTCAGAGGTTTATATGTTTTTGTTACACAAATAATGTCTCACACAGTGTTAAAGTGTAGAAAATTCATTTGGTACAAAATATTGCTTACATTACAAAAAAAACATTGCAGGATGAGAATAGTTCCAAATCAGCTTGTCTTGTAGATAATAAAAAATAACTATTATAATAATCATTTTATGACCGAGCACATTAAAATAGTATGAATCTGTGGATCCCAGTGTAGCCCGCTACAATACAGCGCTGGATTTTATAATCATTTATTTATTTAGAAAAATATAGTATGTATATTGTACTTCTATATCACAGTTATTAATTTCAGTGCTTAGTTCAGCTTTCAACTTCGTCTCTAAATGGTGCTGAAACATTTTCATGTTGAATATTATGTCCAGGGGGGAGCACCTCAGGCCTGGGATCAATACAGAAAACATGCTGTTTAAAATGTCCGTTTTAGTTATTTCCGGTAAAACATTTCTTCATTTCTTAGTGTTAACAGTCACAGAACAAGATACAATCACACAAACAAGAGGAACATTAAAGTGCAAACTACATAAAGGGTAAAGGGATGGCTTCATTAAAAACCTTCGGACATCTCAGATGACTCTCAACCTACATGTACTTCATTTAATCATACTTCATCCTCCATGAGTAGAGCATTTTGTTTCATGACCTTTTGTAGTGTTATGTTCTTTATTTTTAGCTTGAAGGAAATTCCACTCTCATATACTATGACTGAACGTCACTGAGTAAAGACATCTGACTCCACCTCGTTCAAGCCTAAAATACGCTTATTTGCTTTCTTGCTGAAAGCCACATGACACGACTGATACCACTCTCATGTGTGTACCATTAATTTAAAGCCAGGAGGTGGTTAGCTAAGCTTAGCTTAACTTAGCATGAAGACTAAAAACAATAGGAAAAAGCTAGCTAAGCTCTGTCCAAAGGTAAAAATCTGCCTGCCAGCACCTCTAAAACTTTATGTTTAACACTTATGTGCCAGACTGTTTCTTCGAGTAACTTTCTTGAGTTTCTGTGTTACTGCATACAAATTAAAGAGATGTTAATTGGTGAGCTTTAGAGGTCATCACCTCTAATTTAATAGGTGGAGTTTGTTACCTTTGGACAGAGCCAGACTAATTGTTTCGTGCCATTTGCAGTCTTTAAGCTAAGCTAAGCTAACCAGCTGCTGCCTGTAAGTTCGTATTTAGAACACAGACGTGTTAGAGGTATTAATCTTCTCATATAACTTTAAGCAAGAAAGCGAATAAGCAGATTTTCCAAAAACCTTTCCTTTAACATTTTATGTCTTTCACTGTGGTCTGTCAGTGTAGAAATGGGCAACAGTGTTTTAGTGTGGATTTTATCCTCCTTTTACATTCAATAAACTGATGTGGTTTGATATCAAAACCAAGCAGGAAACACCTCTGCTTTAGCCATGAGTCTCTAAAATTGCAGTCCCTGAAATATCCACTACTGTACATGGTGACTGCAATAAACTTCTTACTTTTAGAAGTCCATTAAAAAAGTCCTATCTTCTGTAAGACAGTACAAGAAGAATATTTTCCACAAGAAGTGGTGGATTCAATAGTTTATCTATTGTATTGTTATTGTATTATTTCACTTGGAATGGTAGTGGTAAACCCAAACCAAGGCTTTAAATCGTCACTTCAGAAGACTTTGGGTGACATCACAGATATTACATTCATGTTTTTCCACTGTCTGTGGTTCAAACCTACAACCTCCTCGTGAACAGAAATTAGAAAAGTCCCAATAATGAATTCCTTCATGGTCCTGCACGTGCACTGTTCATTCACATTAAGCTCTAAAGCTTCGGCTGTGCTTTCGTTTCCTTGTGTGGCAACATCTAACCAACAGTCCCAGCACGATCATCACAAGTAGCGCTATCACAACAACAAGGACAACATAGTTTTGGATGCCTGCTCTATGACACATTTCCGGAGTCAGATTCCCGATGTTGACCAGTTCTGAATACTCCTCGTAAATGCAGGTCACCTTCTCAATGTCGGGGACGACCACGGCTGAGTGCTGGACCATGTGGAGGAAGCCGAGGTTTCTGCAGCAGCTCAGTGGGTTGGATCCCATGTAGAGGATTTTAAGTGAGTGTTCCAGGGTGAGCATGGTACTGTAGTCCAGAGTGACCAGGTTGTTGTTCTGCAGGTTTAGCGACTCAATGGAGGACGTTTTGATCCACGTAGGTAGAATGGTCAGCTGGTTGAAGGACAGGTCTACGTCTCTGAGACACCTCAGTGAGGAGAGATCTGTATTTAGACTGGAAATGTTGTTTTTCCTCAGGAAGAGGTGAACCAGAGAATGCTCGAGACCAGAGAGGGAGTCTTTGTCCATGTCTAAACCCGGGTTCAGGGACAAGTCCAGTAATATCAGAGGGGTGTTGGCAAATGCGTTTGCAGGCAGAGTCCTCAGATTGTTGTCAGAGAGGTACAGGTACTGCAAGTTTGGTATGGAGGTAAATGAGACACAATCTGGAGAATCCTGGTGGCTTTGGTCCGAGGCACAGATTTTCAGGTCATTCTGCTGGAGATGCAGGTGTTTAATACTTGGAAGTCTTCGGAATATTTGATGATCCAAGGTGGTGAGGTCGTTCCCTTGTAAGAAAAGCTTTTCCAGCGATTGCAGAGTGTTTTTCCCAAATGTCAGGCTCTGCAGCGAATTATAGCTGAGATCGATAATCTTTACTCTCCTTAGATGAAATTTATCAGTGATAGAAAATGAACCAATACAGTTATTGCTCACATTCAGGACCTCGAGTAATCCCATACCACTAAAAAAGGACTCTGGTATGCTTTTGAGTTGGTTGAAACTCATGTCCAGGTATCTCAGGTGATTTAAATGAAATGTTGTATTTTCATCAGGATTTCCTGTGACGTTGATGCTCTGAAGTTGGTTCCGTGAAACGTCCAGGTATTTGAGCATGTTTTTCTTAGGTAAAAGAGGAAAGTAGAGCATTTTATTTTCACTCAGATCAAGAGAGAGAAGATGATACCTATCATTTGATTCTGTGCTTTGGAAAGACTCCATGCTGTTCTTGCTGAGATTGAGCAGTTTTAAGTTGTAGAGGTTGAAGTCTGTGATGCAAGTGATTGAGTTCTTGGACAGATCGAGTTCAGTCAGATGATTCAAGGAGTCAAAAGCTCCACCTTCAATCTCCATGATGACGTTATTGTGGAGGCTGATTTTCGTCAGGGCCAAGGATCCACTGAAAGTGTTATTTGCTATTTTGGTGATGCTATTGCTGTTGAGAGAAAGGTTTGCCAGCAATGGAGAATCAGCCAGGAAATAGTCAGACATTCCTGTGTACAGCCCATTGCTTGAAAGATCAAGTGACTCTACAGCTGTAAGAGGCCCAATGTTGATTTTGGAGCGAGCAAAAACATTCAGATGATTCCTAGACAGATCCAGGACTTTTAGATCAGTCATGTCTTTGAAGAGTCCCGGCTGGATGAAGTGGATCTTGTTGGAGTGAAGATTCAGATGACGGAAGCCGGTGTGGTACGCGAGAGTTTCCTGGGTGAGATTTTGCATCTGATTACGAGAAAGGTCCAGCATCTGGACGCCATGAGGAAGGTTGTCTGGAGCGCTTCTAAGGCTCAGATCACTGCAAAACACATTCATCTGGACCTGCGAATAAAGACAAAACACACAAGTCTGATTATGTCGGCATACTGCCAGATTGCCTGACCATGACACAATACAGACCAAATGTTTAAACTGTACAGTCGATTTATGAGTCAGTGTATCTACAGCATGTTCTTGGCAGCAACACAGTCCTCTGAGGTTTATGATAGCTATTCCTCTTTAAATTAACTCAAGAAGTTAACTGCTATTTGGTGACTTATAATATAGCTCTTATGCTCAAATTCTTTTACCAAGATAACAGCTTTAAAAGAAAGATTTTTCCTATTTAAAGACAACACGCAGCACAGCTTCATTATCAGCGTAGCGTTTTCATCATATTCTCTCCCTTTTCTCTTAATTAACAATTCAAATATTGTTAGGTTATTGTTAGGTTAAGTGCATTTTATAATTCAAACCATATGGCCAGAAAGCCTTCTGTCCAAAAGCAGCTCATAAAACGGTCCCCTTCTCTGTTGTTTCTCCGAGGCAGAGTCCATTTAGCTTTTTTGCATATTTGTGGTATCCTGAAAGTGTCATTCCTGGTTGCTTACAAGCCAGACATAAACAAACACGTTGATTTATTGAAGAACTACTGGAGGGCAAATCATCTTGTATCTGTCATCAGGCATTGAGAAACAAATGCATATTTTATATGAAAGTATCATAATTTAAAATGTGGTCTTTTCTCTGTGACGTCTGGTATTAACAGTGAAATGCACACTGCTTGTGTGGCGTGCAAAAGCTTACATTCCTAAAAACCTTCTAAGCCTCTGTTTGTATAACATCGGATAAATGTGTGTTTGTTTACATCACATTTAGTCATAGTAATACTGTAACAAATGACTACCAGTCCAACAGATGGGAACTAAGACAAGAAACACTCCTTTGAAACAGTTATTGGTGGTTGCTATAATCACTCTTCCTCTCCATACTGGACCATACTGACTCCAGTGTGAGAGACAGGGGGCAAAATTCTTGTCTTTCTAAAGGTAGCGAGTCTTCAGCAGTCCGAGTTAAATACATCACGTAATTTTCCTCTAAAGTTACAGTCTTCCTCATCAGACATTGTTTCCTTACTGAGGGAAAGTTGCATTGAATTTTATACTTCAAAAGACTGAAACTGTCGGGTGTCCTGGTGGTTTATTTTCATGCTAAAATCTGTGCATCCTCTGTCCACCTGGAAAACATGTGTGCTGGAACTGTGATGTTCCTGGTTTGAGTCCGATCTAGAACTTTTGTTTTTATTGTTCTTTTTGTTATTGTTTTTAAAATTAGGGAGAGAAAGAGAGGGAATTGTTATTAGTATTTTTAACTACACATCTACAATTTTGCTGTATTATTTATTTTCAGTAGCAAAATCCCATTTCATCTGTAACATGTTTTGATTTCACACTTAATTTGGAAATGTTAACGCCTGTTTCCCATGCCAATAAATTTCCATTGAACCTAACAAAATTCAAATGAATGACATGCTGGCCAGATACACTACAGCATGGCCACAACCCGAGTCTGTGTTTAAGTTTTTGAAACACCTAACATCACTGAATGGGTTTTCTATCACCAACTGCTGCACATCATAGCGATTCAACCGGTATCCACTTCATTAAAGCTGTTCTCCGTATTTGCTGGTCTTTCCTTGGAAAAGACAATGTTACATTTCCAGTTTGTTACATAGTTAGAACAACTAATGCAAAACTAAATGATTAGCCAGAAACTCTTTAAATTTATACATATTCTCTGCAGCGTAACACAAAAACGCTCTTTTTCTTCCGTCAAGATCAAATAGTGTTTCATTGTCCAAATATTAAAGCCTGAAGGTCTGGCAGCAGAAAAGTTCAAGAGCTAAAACTAATAAACCGGATCTGCTCAGGTCGAAAGCTTTTAAATAAACTATCTGCCTGGAGGTAATCTGAAAATATCTCAAGCACCTGATGGATTCAGTGTCTCATCTCTGTTGCCTTAGGCAACCGATCAAAATAAACAGCAGATGAAAAAAACCCTACATATATTCAGTATTTATTTAACTGGACGTGTGAGGAATGTGAACAGAAGATGAGAAAAAAACAGAATGTAAATGTGTATGTGCCATTGATGGACCACTACTAGTAGTGTGTGTCTCTGTTGTTATCAGGCTTTACTTACAACTTGGCATGGAGGGAGGTGGCGGGGAGGGCGTGAGGATGCCGCCACGCAGCTGACCAACAGCGGGAAGAGCAGCTGGAAGGCGGCCATGGTGCTGCAGCACAGGGAGAGTCCAGAGCACACGAGTTAGAAACACGCGAATGCAGGAAGCATGCTGTAGGTGATATGACTTGAAAAGGGAAGGAAGAGGGAAGTAAGCCTACCTACTGTGTGACATGACAGTGCTATTTATGCCATGCGATACAAAAGGGGCTTTTTCTTACTTTGAATGCTTTGACATTTCTCTTTTACACTTTTATACACACTGTATTTAGCTGCGGAACTGGTTATACTGAGAAAGAATGACTAAGCAAATGAATCTAAAAGGTTTCCATGAGTTATGAGTTATGAGTAAATGTAATAAAGTCTGTACTGAAGGTTATTGTTTGGAAATCAGAGAGTGTTTTGTCTGGCCATAATGAGTCATCACAAGTCCTGTGCCTCATTATGTTGCGGAAACTTACTAAAATATTTCCTGATAGGTTCCCCTGAGCAAAACAAAACAACATGCAACTTCGCAGGGCAGACAATGTGGGAGTAATTAGCATCGCAGTAATGGTAAATACCCATGGGGATGATAACGACATGGAAATGTAGGTGAGGTTTGCAGACAGCGAAAACAGCCATTGAGGTTTTATAAATTAGAAATGCTATCAGTTTTTGCTGTAAAAACGCACCTACTGTTGATTTCAGTGTTAAAAATGAAAAAGTTTCATTTAGTTCATGTGAAATCTTTCCTTCACTCACAATGTGAGACCTTCACATAACCACAGATTTGCTCTCCGAGTCTGTGCAAACGCAAATTCAATCAAGACATTCATCACAGTACTCTCATGTGATGTTTTGTGAGTAAATGCCAGCTATAAGCAGATGAAGAGCGCTTGTAGCTGCATAAAATACAGACACATGATTAATTTAGTAATTCTGATAGAAATGTGAAATTTCTATTTTGTTCAATACACACCTTAACAATCATTAACTGCTAACTTAGGATAAAAAAATGTGCACCACTTTTTTATTATTGATGTGAACAATAAAAATACACAAAGTTCATCACACAAGTTCCTTGCATAACACTTATAAACATTTACAATCTGATAAAGCATTGTGGTTGTTAATCAGCAGCCAGAAAGATGAACAGAAGCAACACTTCCAAGTACGTTGGTATTTAAGTATAATTCTGAGGTACTTTCCATTTTATGCTTCTACTCCATTACACTATTTGACAGCTACTACTTACAGCAACTGACAGATTTTAAATTTAGATATTATATTTAAAACATAAGAAAAGAAAAAAAAGTTAAATTAGCTCCACCTCGAGCATCTACAACAGTAACATGCTGCTCACACACTGATGCATCACTATTAACCTAATAATGTTATATATAATATAGCAAAAGACATTTTTCTGCAGAATCAATGCTTTTACTTTCTTTAAGTACATTTTGCTAATAAAAAATGTGTTTTTTTTCAGTGGAACTGTAAGTTTGAAGCAGGAGGACCAGGAATACTGTGAGTATTTAAAAGTGAAGAAACTTCCCGTCTATTTTGGTGATATCACATTTTTTAAGATTCTTCTTAACAAAGTATAAAAAAATTTTCATTTATGTTATTTAAAAAATCTTGTTTACATATGGCATAATTCACACATTGATCACATTGAGCATCTAGAGCTTCTCATACTTTTCCTGCTTAGTCCCTGCAGATTTTCCATCTTATTCAATTAAATATTTTTTTTCAAATGCCTTTTCAGGCCAGTTATTGCAAAACATGTACCTAAATCATATGTTTTTAGTGTTGAATCTTGCCTGCAAACTAGTCACTGACAAGACTTCTGTACTTTCATTTTTCATTTTTAATGCTTGTAAATTACTTGTAAATGAGTATTTTTACATTGTTGTATTGGTACTTTTACTTAAGTAAAGCATCTTAGTACTTCTTCCACCACTGCAATTTGTAACCATGCACACATACTCCACCAAGCAGCATCTGCTCCCACTGTCTAGTCCAAGTCGCCCCGAAACCAAAGCATTAAACAACATGCTTTTTTAGAGAGTTGAACATTTACCTTACTTTCAGCTGATGACTAATCTTCGCAGTGCCTCCTGACCATGTTGATTTCACATCCTCAGTGCACACACCCACCCACTCACAGATCGATAGTAACAAAGCAAACACCGCAAACCAAAAGCTCCTCTCAGCTGACTCTTTCCTCCACAATGCGTGGCTCCGGCTGCTGTCCAGCCATCACATCCTGTGAGAATATCCTGCATCGCTCGGCCCTCTTCCCTCCTCCCACTGTTCTCAGGGAAATGCCTTATAAGGGGTCCAGTTTTATGCTCCACTTCAAGGAGACACAACCCCCCCTCACCCCCACCCACCCCTACAAATATACCCTCTCACCCCTAAACTCTGGATGATTTCTTTAGAAATAGTTTGGATGTTTTCACACACCAATCTCCATTTGGAATTTTGAGCATTTTAATATGTTTCTTTCTTTTAGGGCAACCTTTTAAGGGCAAATTTTTCAAAAGAGAGAACACGTTGATGCTCCATATCTACACCCAGAGAGAACACAAAATGTCAGCAGCAGTTATTGATAGATTTGTCTTCCCATTGGACATGTGTGGGTGTGTTGAAAAATCACACATCCTTTTCAAGACTGTGGGCGTAAGTCTGATTTGTCATGTGGGTTTTCTCTGGTTAGCCATACTGTAAACAAACAACACTAATTATAAGACCAGTTTACACATACAGACAATTAGCTATAAATAACACAAATGTCTGAACCAGCTGGGAAAGCAAATTAGTAAAACTTTCTCCCACTTTATACAATAACTTTCTAAGTGCTCTTGAGCAAAGCACTGAACCTCTGACTGCTTTAGTGGAGCTGTTAAGTGGTGGACTGTACTGTGAGTATTTTAAGTGTAGAAAACCTCTTTGTTTTGGCAGAATCATGAGCTACTGACTGTTTTTTTGACTTGTTTTTAAAAAATTTGTTCTATAACAATTATATTTTTCTTGCCTCTTAACTACTGATGTATCTGCAAAACATCAACCTTTGAAATAGCTTATTTAGCTTGAGTGTTTTCTAAACCCAAAAATAGAACTTTAAAATGTTTATTCAAAATCCCCTAATTTTAAGATGAGTGGTTTTCAGAGGTTTTGATGCCATGTATAATATACTATTTCTTCTTCTTCAGGAAGGTTCACATTAATGTATAAATGTGTGTCGTTCCTCGACAGAGGAGGAAGAAGTATTAAAGGTCCCATATTATGCAAAATGCACTTTTTGATTTCTAAATACCCCCAAACTATGAGAAAAAAAATCCCCTCTAATTTTCTCCTGTCCCATCTTTTAGTAAATGTGTGTGCAAACATGACTTGAATTTGGCTCCCTTCTTGGCATCATGGAGAGATCTGCGTAGCATAGGACCTCCTCCAGTCCTTCATCGCAGTAGACGGACCTGCTCATTGAATACACCGCTCTCAGCACCACCCCGTCCAACACAACACCAGGTGGCCATTTCATCACTCTGTCGACTCTTGTGCTAAAGAACGAGGACGAGGACGACTACTACTACTTCTTCGTACGTATTCAATGTAGCCTCTTAACGAAATGCACTCTGTATAGCAGTTTGTCCGTTTGGGCTACTGTAGAAACATGGCGGCACAACATGGTGACCGTGGTGTATGTAGATAGAATTGGCTCCTTCTAAGGTAATAAAACGGTCCATTATATAAGGTCTTTATACACCACTGAAAACATAGTTATGTATATTAAAATTAATTACTGTCAATAGATCCTCCTAAATATTTGCATTTTAGTTGCTGTCTCTTTAAGGGAGGGAGGCCTTAATGAGAAAGGAGCTAAAACAAAGAGAATAAAGTGTTTTTTGAACACAGCCTGTAAACATTTACTAGTTATATAAAGTATATATATATATATATAGTTATATACTAGTTATAACTATAATCCTGAAAATATGGGACCTTTAAGCCTCAATTCCTTTTTGGCCACTTGGGGGAATCACAACACACTGTAAACACTGACACAATAAAACAATAAAAAGTTGATATGGTGAACTCATTAGCCAAACAGTGGCTTATTTACATACCCAGCAGTTACAGAGCAGCAATATAATTTATTTATTATATATAATATATAATTTATAAGTCATGTTTATGTCCTGATGAATAAAACTCCAATATTTGTATCTCCTTTTAGTTTTCGTCTGCTCATGTTTACCTTTGTGAGTTGAGTGAATAACATACAGTATATTCATTTGACCCATTGTTTATTAACACATTAATTAGTGCAGCTTAAAAGTATAAAAAGTAAACGGGCTGACTAAATCTGCATTGTGAGCCCTTTTATTTATGTGTGAGCAGCATTTTTCTCTTGTGTGTTGTCAAGGTGGACCTTAATTCTACTTTTTTATATACACTGAAGACTGTTTTTTATATTGGTTGAAAGCTCCAGACCTTCAGCGGGGAATGTTTTATCAGCTGCAGTTTCTACTGATATTTTGTTTCTATAACTACTGCTAGACGTCAAACTTCAAATGTTACTTAATAGTTTACTACTACTTTAATAGTATCTATAATACTACATCATAAGTTGATGTTTTGTGTAGAAAAAGTCTGTTTATGTGTCAGATAAATGCAGTGGAGTAAAAAGTACAAGATTTCTCTCCTTAGTGGAGTATAAGTATAAAGAGAAGAGTAAAACGAAAATAGTCAAAGTTCAAGTGACTCAAAATTGCACTTCTAATTAATCACTTTCTACAACTGACACTGAGTTTACAAGAAGTATTCAGATATCGGTAAAAATATAATTACCACATTTTTTGTTTTCCATGTTGTTCAGATATTTTTCAAATTCCTTCTCTTGCAGGTTGATATTATTGTACAAATCTGTTTGCAATGGGTGGTGGAAGAGATATTTTTGA
>NC_060172.1:9928303-9945894 GCF_021292245.1 Micropterus dolomieu
ATAGCTTGATATTTGTGCATTCATCTTATTCAGAGTAAAACTGAATCAAATCATCATGAAAGTTTGGTGAGAATAAAACAGTCAGAACAAAACACACATATAATTGGCCGGGAATAAGTTTTATATAAAATTTGAACAGTGGATACAGAGGCGATATTATGTGTATAAAAAAATACATACAATAAAAAGGAAAATAAATGAATCTTATCTTTTCTATTTGGAGCAGATGTTCAAGTTAGCTGATGAAATGTAAAAAGGCACTAAATGTACAACATTCCAGTTTTAAAGAGTTAAACAGAGGCCAAGGTCATTCCGAGATGAACCAAAAACAAAAATCACAGGGAATTTGTTGTCTTTGATATGCAAGACATAGTGCAGATTTTACAACAGAACATACCAAACAATTCTCAAATAACACACAACTATTTACCATCGAAAACACACTAAACACGCACTTTAAGACTCGTCTTGAGTGGAGGGAACATTGCAAGCGGCATTCACTCAACACCAACACACCCAACATTGCGTGTGAACTTGGTCAAACTGGAAATCTTTCATAATTTATAGTTTACATCACAATTTCTACAACAGCACTAAACACTGCAACAAGTCACAATCAGGAGCAAAGCGACCAGCAGTAAAGGTTGGTCGGTATCATAGAGGTTGTTTTCTTTTTGATTTGGTGAATACATCAAAATACATGCTAACTAGTAAAAAAAAACAAAACAAAAAAAACCAGAAAAGACTTGAACATGAAAGATAAAACAAATCTGGAAGACAACAGCGCCTGCAGTGTGTGTTGTAGCAGCCACAGTCAAGTCAAAATGGACCGAATTAAGATTTTCTTCAGTCAGACGGTAGTCATTAACTAAAATATGTTCAAAGTAAATAAGTATTTAGCCCCATGCACAGACTGTTTGAAATAAGTTAAAGGGTAACTTCTGTATTTTTCTACCTACACCTTATAATTCAAAGAGTAAGGTCCTTTTTGTTTAAACAGTAACAGTCACTATATCATTCTTGTCAAAGCCACCAGCCTCCACTGATAAAAACAGTAATTTTACATTGCAGAACACGAGAGTTGCTGATCTACCGCTGCCTCAGTTGGTTAGTTTGTTTATGTGGTTGTGTGAATTTGGTGTTTTAAAGGATTAAAAACACCAAAGTCAGACAATAACGCAAACTAATTGATCGAGGCAGCTGTAGATTTGTCATGGGAGTCTGGTGGCTTTGATAAGAATGATATGGCGACTGTTTCTGGTTAAGCAACAAATTATCTTACTTTTTTTTATAAAAAGGTCCATCTCTGTAGGAATCCTTTCCATAATGTTGTGGGATACTTTTAATAACAATCTCAGCATGTCAGTTGCGAAAACAAGCACTTGAATGAATGAACATACTTTAATGGGGCGCAATTTCCCGCAAAGATTACGTTGCAGCCTAGTTTCACCGCAGCACACTCAGTACTGGACCAATTTCTAAAAATGTGGGCCCAATTAGTCACCTAGACACAAAAATATGGGGAAAATAGTCCAGGTTGAAAAATACAAAAGTTAAGCTTTAAAGTAAGAAAAACAACTGAAATAACTATAGAGAAGAAATGTATTACAATTTTTAGTCAGAAGTGTACAATTGAAAATAACAGGAGAAAACTGTGTTGATATTGTGCACTCGTGTCAGTTCACATTCTGGATTAACTGCCCTGATATTTGGTACAAACATTCAAAGTCTCCAAAGGACGAGGGTATGTATCCTGATCACTTGGTGGTTCCTGACTTCAGGCTAAATTTCCTCTAAAACGAATGCCTGAATTTAAGCAAGCTTGTATTTTTTTTGTATATTTTGAGATATTTGCTAACATACTAAATACTAGCATATTATGGTAAGATATGCAATGTTAGCATACTACTATGTCAGCTTAAAAGCTTGTTTGCTGTCCTCCATTGGTTTAGCTTCTCACCTTGCAGCAGTGATGTGTCAGTACCTTGTGACCACACCCCACAACACATTGCTTTTTATCCTGGTATCAAATTACTCTTTAATAAGTGAACATACTAATGTTAGCATGTTGGCAAACTACTAGGCTAAATATTTTTTTTCATTGTTAGCATGCTAATATAATAAATGTTGTAAATGTAACTCACATATGTTAACATGCTAACTGTGGGCCAATAGGGCTAAATGCTAACATTAGAACTTTATAAGATAAAATTTTTCTCATCTATTGGGATTGTGATTTCTGAAGCATGTTCTGTCCATTGTTCTGTGTTGATCGTTTTATTTGTCAGGGTTTTGATGAGCGTAACCGCTATCATGGCTACAGACCTTTAGTCATGTAAGGTACATGCTGTGATAAATAACTCGTAATAAGGCTGAAACATTCACAATGATACAATCAACCCTACTCAGGACAAGGAAGCAATACTTGCTAATAATAGTTTATGCTAAATTAACTTGTAAACATAATCTTTTCCATCTTGGATGTGTTCAAAACGGTAATAAATTATATTTTTTATAATAAAAATGTATGAAATGATACTGAAAATAATGTGAAAGGGGTCACTTGTAGTGAGTTTCAGCTCACTGTTCAGCTGTCCAGCCTGAACTTAACTGTTTGGGTTCACTCTCATAGTGCTGTTTTCAGAGAAAAGGCTCTGATAAAAACCCACTGTACACAAACTTCTCAGTACAAAACAGCAGACTGACAGTTTAAGACTAGTTGGTGAACATCGAGGAGCACCGAGCAGCTAAAAAGCCAGAAATTTCCCTCAGGTGTTGGTTGACACGAAAAACTCAGCGTAAAGAATATTTGACGTACATTCATCCGGTGGACAGAAACATGACACCAAATTAATGATAATGTTGCTCCCTAACTGCTGGGTGTGTAAATAAGCAAATGTTTGCTAACAGGTTCAACATTTCAACTTGTTTGCACTTGTGACGATGTTGATGTTGCGTTCTTAACTTGTTTCTGCTGCCCCTCAGTGGCCTAAACAAGTTTTGGATTCCAGGTTTAACAATTATATCATGTGATCTCTCTCTCATTAAAACAATGGCTCTTTTGGGTTTAATATGAATGTGGCATTGAAATAAACAGGGCCTTAAACCTCAAGAAACGTCACATTAATTAGAGTTTTTTTTTGTGCACACTTTTGACTAAAAAATGTTTAATTCAAGCCATTTTGAATCAACAGGCTCAACACTTCCTGCAGGCACTGTATACTGTACGCTTGGTTGTGCGGTGACAAATAAGTAAGACTAAAGAGAGAAAACACTAAGCATGCCACCAACTTTCTAGACCTCTACAGCAAACTACTTTCCTTCTCTGGAAAGACACCCACTGCCATACCACACTGGAATGAGTTACAGTAAACAGCACTATATCTTACATGAGCAAGAAGTATATACAAGTACTGGTCAACATGGAAATTTACTGCATTCGGAATCACAAGCTGAAGCTGAAGGCGTTTAGACTGGTTGCAACAAAAATATCATTCTCGTAGGTCACCGAACCGTTAACAAAACAAAAGTGAAACAGAAATTTGAGTTTCAAATGCTTCAAGACACAAGAAAAACATACAAATTTGGAATGCATTTTAAAGCTTAAAAGCATCTGAAAACAACTTATCTAATATATTTGGCCCATTAGTTTGTAAAAAAAAAATTTTTACACGATAGATAAGATGAAAAAAAGGATGGATATTTTCATAATTATGATTCTTATGTTAGTAAATTGCATGCAAACAGTGTATTTAGCATTTGACAGCCCCCAGTTTTCATAGGAGATATTTCACCTCAGTGTAACATTCTGTTTTAACCCGCTTATTTAACTGCCCAGCTAATTACCACAAGCAGCAAACGTTTTTTATTCTTTTGAATCACACATATAAAATCAGAAAACAACCTCTGGAAGTGTGATGTAGAAGACACCCTGGGTTACACTGCCCGTGCGATCATATGCACTTTAAAAAAAAGAAAAAAAAAAAGAAAACAAGACAGAGTAACCTAAATTAAAAACTAAATACAGTAGTAAGGAAACAAAAACTGGTTAAAGACATTGTTCCACTGAGGTGAAAATCAAACGGGAGGCAGTTGATTTAAAAAAGGTACCACAACAACATGCTCTACAGAAAACTGAAGCATTCACAGTAATACAATGTCAGACACCTTCTTCTGTTTTTATAACTAGCTGAAGAGTACCAGATTTAGTTAGATGTCATTATGACTGCATGCAAAGTTACTGAAGGCAATGTAAAATCTAACTCTACATTATAAGCCCCTACAAAACAAGATCACTATGGAACTGCCCACCGGGGGAGATGAACTTCTGCAGCCTGTTGCACCAGCTAAGTGTGAATTCGTAGCCATGTTGGAACGTTACTTTTTCTAGAACCATAAAAATTAGTTACAACAAAGAGCTAAGAAATAACTTGAACAGATTAAGAGTAATACTGCTGCACAACATAAAATATTAAATCTTCCTCGTCGAAACCTGGCACCTACATTACCCACAAACACAATTCGGCCAACAACCGTTCGGTTTGAGGTTCAGGTGATAGCGGCTAGCTAGTGTAGCCTAAAGCTGCTGGCCTCAAGCAGAGATGAGGATTGGGTTACAGAGGTGTGGTGATCTCACGTCTTTGTAACTCCACACCTCACAGATTTTTGTCATTTTCATTTGTATTATTTAGCCCCAATCAACACTGACTCACTTCAGTTCACAAAGAGGCTCAGTTCAGTTTGAGAGGTCACAACACCTGTTTAAATGCCGTCGGACGATTGGCTGGATTTCTGGCATGTCTGATATTTTGCTTTGCTATGTTGTATACGGTAGTGAGCTGGTTTCAACATTACTGTGAGTAGTATTTAACATGTTGTGGATGACTGTAAGTAAATTTTGCTACAAAACAGATTTCTTCCCAGCAATTTTCTTGTCTATATTCATTTTGCTTTCCTTCCTTTCAAATGTAGAATTGCACAAAATAACACTTTCCCTTTTTTAAAATCAACATTATTGAAAAAAAAAATAGACAAAACCCATCATGTTTACGTTTAGTGTGTGTACCCAAGTCATCAACGGATGATTGAAGGAGTGTGAGAGTAGAAGTTGTACATTTTCTGCTGCGCCAGAAGGCCAATTAAAACACTAAAAGGTGACTTAATACAACAAACAAGATTAATAAATCATACAGCTTTAGTAAAACAGTTAGAAAGAGAGATTTTTAGCACATTGTGACAGAATACATCCCTTTATATTTATGTTGATACGGATTTACACACTCTGCATTGTGCAGCTAGCATCACTTGAATTACACAAGGACTCAAGAGATATTTTATGCTGCATTCACAGGAGATGAGAATTGCCAATGGCCACAACTATTGTGTTATATAGTGTTGTTTGTTACTAGTGTAGTTTATGACCATACTTGCTTGATGTACAGCCACCTTTACTTCTGTAAAAACGTACATAAGCAGTAATCGATAAGTAGTTGGACGAACATGTCTTGTAATACAATAAGTACTTCACGTGATAGGACACATAGTTTTTGTAAATCTCTCTCAAGCCATCCCTAGTTAGTAACGTTTATTTCTACAACAATGTTTTGATTAGTGTTGACTAAGTTCAGTTGCATCATCACAACCTAAGATATTTATATTTTAACTAACTGGCGGGTTTGGTGTGAAAGGAAGGTTACGATTGTAGCAGTTAAGAGTTAATTCGAAGTTACCGTGTTCAGCTGGTGCAACAGCCTGCAGAACCTAATGTAGGCACAAAGCTATGATAATTAAAATAAAAAAAAAAAAAAAAAATGTACACGTGGAATGATATCTACGAAGGCAACGTGACTTTTATGTTGATGAATTTCAAGGCTGATGTGATGGTGTGTAATGTAGTTTAATGTGTCCACTTAGAGGGTTTCTTTGCTTAAAGCACACGGAGTCGTCACTTTATCAGCATCATGCTTTCAGAGGACAAAAGATGAAGAAAAAAGAAAGAAACTGCACCAATTTATGTCCCTGTTGAAATACTCCCACCCTACCCAAGAGCAGCTGATACTTTACTGTGTTTCATTTAATTTTTTTGGTCCCCAGTTCCTCTTCAGTTTTTCCGAATGTCAGCGTAGACCACTGGCTCCATCTTATGGAATGAGTTTTTGCTGCCCGAGTGATCCAACTGGGCGTATATCACCGGGCCCTGAAACATAACAAGAAAAGGCAGAAAAACAGTCAGTAAATAACACAAACATACCCTGATACATCAGAGCAAGAAGCAAAGGAACCTTTATATATGCAGAGAACCTTCGTTTTTTCACTACTACATAATTTTAAACTCAGGTGGTTAAAGGTTTGTGGATAAATTGTTTGTCAAGAGCCCATAATATAGTAAGTGTTTTGGTATTTTTCCAGTAGAACTTCTGGGCAGCAGATTTGTTAAATTTCTACACATTACACACGTACACACTGATGGGCTTTTTTTGTTATGGTTTTTAATCTTTGACCAACACTACACCTACAAAAAACGTAACCAACGTAAACAAAAACAAACAGTCCCCCGATGGCTCTGATTCATCACACGGAGCTCACAGTTTGATGCTCTTGCAAGCCTTTTAATAAAGTTTAACTGAAAATAAACTGTGACCATATCAAATTATGAATAGATGAATGATGAATAGAGAAAGTAGACTTTATTGTTCACAAATGTAGAGGAAATTTCTTGGCTCTAAGCTGTTGCCAGGCAAAAATCGCCAGAAATTTACTGGGCGATAAAAAATCTAGTCTAGCACACAACCTACATTGTTGCACTTTTGATGTTATACAGATTAAACTAATGAAATAATATGTTAATGAAATTTAGAGGTGGCACGCAAGCCGTTTCGCCCTGTTCACAGTTTTTGTGCTAAGCTAAGCAGCTGCAGGCTATAACTTCATTATTAGTGTACAGATACAGGAGTGGTATCAATCTTCTCTTCTAACTCATCGCCAGAAACCAAAAGGGCATATTTACCTGCTGAACTATTGAGTTTGGAAAGCAGTATTTCTGGGTTGTCACACACACAGCTACTGATTGTGACTGTTTCATTGTTTTTTTCCACAGATGGAAAAAAGGGCAAAATAAACACAGAATTTAAAGATCCCATGAAACAGGCCCTTGAACTTCCTGGAAACCTGAAACTTCCTGGAAAACAGTGTGCTTGTGTGCCACATTAATATTAACTCTAACTTTATACTGTGATTGTTTTTTCTGCTCCATAATGTGTATTCATGTTTTTGTATCACAAATGACTGTGCCATGATTTTTCTTCACACTCCTACTACAGTCATAAATATTTAGGCAATACCAGAAAGACAATCAAGTGAGATACAACATGATAATTAGTAAACTTTAGAGGTGCTGGTAGGCTGCTTTTGTTACATTTGGACAAAGCCAGGACAGCCGTTTCCCCTACTTCTAATATTTATGCTAAGCTAAGCGCCTCCCGGGCCCTTGCTTCATATTTATGAAGTGACAGTGGTATTATACAAGTGGTATCAATCTTCTCATCTAACTCTCTGCAAGAACTCAAATAAGCATTTCTTAAACTGTCAAAAATTTCTTGCAAGTCATGCTCTTTATTTACTTGCATCATTGTATTCCAGCTGTGTTGTTTTGTTATTTTGATAAATCATATAATATTAAATTCTACTTTTGCTTTGACAAGTGCGATATAAATTAATATTTTAAAGTATTTATGAATGATCTGAACCAAATACTTATACTTCAGTCCATTTTGGATAAACAACATAAATGCAACATTTTCACAGTGAAATGGTGGCAGCCAGTGGATTTTTCTTCCCATCCTACCTGTAGTGGACCTGAGGGACTCGTAGACCTGGAGCCCTCCAGGCTGGACTCCACCTTCTTTCGTGGCTTTGGAGCCTGAGAACTCACACTTTCCAAGGACGTACATCTATTTTAGGGGTTACGATTTGCCATGGTGTTTAGCAACCATTGATGCGCATGACAAACAACAAGCAATGGGACACAAGACAAAATCAAAAACAATGAGAGAAAAAATAACGGCAAATGAGGCATTGAATGGCAACAAATGAACGGCAGCTGGATGAGATTTAAAGTGACATCAGACGAGTGCTGATGCAGCTTCCATGTACTTTTTTGATTAATGGCTTTATGATACACAATGTAAACAGTTTCTGAATGACAACAAATTCCTGTGGTCAAATAGGCCTGACTTAAAGGAAAACTAAATTTTTTTTCCTAATTTGGGTTGTTTAATTTTTTGTACTAGACTACTAGACTTAAATGTTCACGTAAAACTAGATTTTGTGTTTATGTTTTATGTGCTGGAAACATTATTCTAAGCTAATGTAGGTAAGCATTTTTTGTGATATTTGTTGAAATCTTATCTTTACATCCTGTCCGCAATCAATAAATCAAATGCTCTCTAGTATCGGTGGCTGTCACAGGAACATGCCAAATGATATGACTGGATGACGTACCTGCCTGTGCACACTCTGCCCTGCACTCATCACGCATGTTTTGAGGGAGTGACCAATTCAGGCACATTTTAATGGATCCGTATCGGCTAAAATAAAGCTGATCCTTTCTTTACTGTGTTTTGTCCACCTCAGCGTGCTGGTGTAGCAACAATAGCCAGCTGCACACAACACGCATTTTGCTGCACGTTAGTAACATTGTGAAAATTATTTGGTCACACAACAGCCTCCCATTTTTAGATGGGGCTAAACGTCACTTTCAATGGTAAGAACAAATGTTGCCTGCGTCAGATAATATCAGCTGTCGCTTATTTCAGTGAGTGACTTGATGACCAAAGTAGGGATGTCACGATACCAGAAATTTAGTAGTCGAAACATTCCATGATTCTCGATACCAAATTCGATACCACCGTAAAAAAGAAAAACACAACAATAAATTCCATGTACCTCAACATACACTCTTTTAATAAAACATCTGAACATTAAAAAACTTGGGAAAGTTATGTGAGGATGTCCAGGACAGATGCGAAGTGATTATAATTCAATATATTCATAAGTGAGCAAGTCATTGACATTACAATCTTGCACTGTGCATATTTAATATTTCAATTAATTACTTTATTTTCTCAACTTTTCTTTACAATCTTACAGGTGTGAAATTTAAGGGTGGTCACTATCTGTATTGGCAGTGGTTTGAGATTTTTATGTTTAAAAACCAAAAAGTTATTGATGATTGTTGAATGGATTGTTATGCACTTTTAAGGAGGTCCCTAACTCCGCCTACAATAACAGGCGCGTTGGACAGACATTCAGTTAGCGCTGCAAACTGCTTAGTCATCTTAGGTGATTTTCCAGTAATCAAACTGAAATGTCAGCCTTAATTAGCTCTCCAAATGTGTGAAGTATCGGTTCTCGTGACATCCCTGGATCAAAATAAAACTTGTCTCTTGACACTGACACCAGTGTTTCTGTATTTCCAGCAGAGTGAGATGTTTTTTCTGTCGCTTCAAGTCAATTTCAGGAGTCGCAAGTTTATTTTTACTTAATATTTTTAAACCAGTACCATCATTATTTGGACCAAATAGCTGTAAAAAAATAAAGTGTGTCACATTTAATCAGAATTTAAGTCAATAAAAGTATAGGACAGTACAGATACCCAATATTAAAAGGATTCTGATCGAGATCAGGGTCAAAACACCTGATTAGGATATCTCTAAGTCTTACATTATATAACAACTATCTTTGGCTTTTGGACACTTTGGGCTTGGGAAACATGTATCATGTCCAGACGTACCAAAAAGCCTCTTGGTGCGATGCCCTAAACCCAACAGGAAGTCGGCCATTTTGAATTTTACGGAAATTTTTGGATAATTTACACACTCCGTACTTTAACGAACTCCTCCTAGGGATTTAGTCGGATCGACTTCAAATTTCTGCTGTGCCTTCTAAAGGCACTGACGATGAAAAGTTGTGCTATCTATGAGTTTTTGTTGATGGGTGTGTCCATGGCGTGCCGTCAATGAAACGGAAATAAATGGAATTTTTTCCCTTAATTATCAAAATAGTTCACAAATTAATTAATTAATTAATTAATCTACTTATCACTTGCAGCTCTACACAGTATGCACAGGCAGTCTTTTTCTCTTAAAAACATCTTTCATTAAAAAAAACAAAAAGCTGGCATTAAAGGAACACAGATGAGGAAGACAGTGGTAAGTTTGAGGGTTAGTGACAAAAGACAATGAACAATGACTTGACAGCATGCATTAACAAGTTAATCAATGATGTTAAAGGAGACCTACTACGCTTGTCCATATTTT
The DNA here is from genome assembly GCF_021292245.1 of Micropterus dolomieu. NCBI lineage: Eukaryota > Metazoa > Chordata > Actinopteri > Centrarchiformes > Centrarchidae > Micropterus > Micropterus dolomieu. The sequence continues at coordinate 9,938,620 of NC_060172.1, forward strand.
ATGACTTATCTACAGTGTTGGATGTTCATGTTAAACATGGTCAAAGCTTCACATGCCTCAGGTCTTGACCAATCAAAAGACAGTGGGCTTTGAGAAGGGGGGTGGGGGGCTTAAAGAGACAGGGGCATCTATAGCTTGTTTCAGACAGAGGCTGAAATAAAGCCCTACATGAAGAGCTAGTGTAAGATAGAATTGTTTATTTTATTTTTTTTTTACTTTAAATCATGCAAAGCTGCCATACCGGAGTCACAGAACTACAATATAGGACTGGAAAGGCAGTAAAATAGGTCTCCTTTAAGGTTAGTTTTGCTGTAAGATTAGTTATTAGTCACATCGGCTTGGAGGACAGTGATTGGCACCAGTGCAAAAAGCAACCCCAAAGACTGCTGGTACTTCAGCTCACAGGCTCCCAAACAGGAGCCACATGCTTTCATTTCTCACTTTAGATTAAACCTAATGCAAATTAGGTAATGATGGCGCAGTGGATAAGTTGCATGCCTTTGGTGTAAGAGACCCAGGTTCAACTCCCCCACTGTGACATGTCTGCCAATGTGACACTGAGCAAGACACTTAACCCCTAGTTGCTCCAGAGGTGTGCAACCTCTGACATAAATAGCAATTATAAGTCGCTTTGGATAAAAGCGTCAGCTAAATATCTCTCATATTTCTGGGTCAATATGTGGTTATCCCATCAAGACGAAGGGTCAGAGACTAACTACCTCAAACATACAAAAAGGAAACAAAACAGCCCAAGACACATAGCTGTTTCTCCACAAGAAAGTAAACCCTGCACCCATGCAGAAAGAGTTAGCGAGGTGTTACGGTCTGATGATTAAATCTGTGAAGGAGTAACATATTACTGGAAATAAAAAAACAAAGATTTGGGGAAATCAGCTCAGTCACACTAGGTGTAAAATCCACCTGAGAAAAACTTGATCTTATATGAGATCCACTTGTTAATTGTGAGTAGTGAACACTATATGCACTAACACTTATTATACTAGTTGTAGTAGTAGTGAATGTTATTTTCCAATAACCAGATGGCTTCTTCTGTGGATTAATGTCACACATACGGACAGTAATGACCAAGAAGTTTAACTTTTATTATCAAAGTACTAAATATAAATCAGTTACACCTGTTCAGTAGCTGTAAATACAGTTCCATTGTATTCCCTGTACGTTTTTTATACAACAACATTTGGTGTTCTCCATGTGGCAAGGTCTAGAAATTAATGCAATCTTATCAGTGGAACAAATATTACAATAAAATAATCTACAATAAAAACTGGCATTAAAACTTTATTTTAACCCTCTTATTTAGCATTTACAAGCTTGTGTATACATTAAAGAAATTGTTTATAAACACACTATAATTAGTTGTTAATGTAAAGTATTTGTCAACAATGAAGACAGTTTATATTAATAGTGAGTTTTACTATACTGTCATTCACTATCTGTTCATACACTAGCTTCTACTATGGATGCCCACAAGAGGATTTATAGTTGTCGACACATATGCATTAATAAACAATTTTATCTGCTTACAACTACATTATAGTGTGTTTTAATCCTTTTATTAAAAGTTTATACATTGCTTATAAATTGCTAAATCGGGTGGTTAAAGTAAAGTGTCAATATCCTTGTGGACTTCCAATTACTTTTTGAATCCCATTTGTTATTTTCGGAAACTACTGCATCTTTTGTCGCATTACTGTAGTGATGTACATGTCAGCAATCAGTGACCTGTAATAAATGTAGAAACAAGTGTGATGGCACACTTACCCTTCATAATCATGGCGGTTGTGAAGCACCCTCATGACAATGCAGGCAGCTACTGCGATGAGGACGAGCAGAAATAAAGCACCACAAACTGCTCCGACTATAACGGCGGTGTTGCTCTGCGGAAAAGATTCTGGAGACAACAACAGAGATTGGTTTTAAAATATGGCATGGACAATATTTTTGGGTTAGCACTATAGCAGCTGTAGTCAGTAGTATAGTTAACAATGTTCGGGGATCGATCGGCGGTCGCTATGTGTGAACTACTCAACGACGCATCAAAACAGCTCTCCGACGCATCACTGGCGCAGTTCATGCGTGACCCCCTGTCTACTATCAGTCACGTAGCGTGAACGCCACAACGACTTCAACAATCCCGTCACAAGACGGCAAGATGTGTATTGTGAACGGCACGGCCAGACATGAACACATTCACACACTGATGGAACAGCCACCAGGAGCAATTTGGTTGGTTTTCTTGCCCAAGGACAGTTCAACATGCAGACCAGGGGAGCTGGGGATCGAACCACCAACCTTCCAGTTAGTGGACGAGCGCTCTACCCCGCTGGTACGGCTTCAATACCATATGTTGGGTACACCAGGTCTCACAGAATACAATACACTGAGTGAGGAGTTGAGATGTTTAACTTTAAGGCTCCAGAAATCTACTGGGCAAGCTACACCATGTGGAAGATATGGATTAACCTTTCATAACCAGACAATATAAAACGTTTAGTCTTAGTCAAAGGTCATGTAGCTAGTATTATTTGTGTAAATTTATTGAGAACCATGCAAATTCTATGTACAATGTGTTTGACGGTTGGAGGAAAGAAAGAGACACTACATCGACTATAATACCACCACCAGAGAGGGTAAATACATTTTTTAAAATAAATGTTTTACTGTGTCAAGTTTAAATTTAATTTGCACATCGCCAACTCGATTTTTGTGGGTTTCCAAGCCCATCAGAAAGTATTTCAGTTAAAAACTAACTCAATTTTCACCATCAGCACGCTTGTACTTTAAAACCATCTCTTCCTGCTACTCTCATTTCACATTAAAAGATTCCTATTGGCAAATAAGATGGATGCTATTATTGTAGAGCAGCTACAGGAGATGCAATGCATTCACTGCTGTTGCCGCTACAGAGAACAGTTTCTTTCCCCAGGCCATCACTCAGTTACATCAGTCGTATAGTGTCAAGAACCCTCTAACACTGAAACATCCATTTACCTACAAATTATATATTTACAGTTTACAATACACGCTTATGTAGATAAGATACAATACATGCTTAACATGTATGTATCTATAAACCATTCAGGCTGTATATATTGTACCAGCCAGCGTCTATTCTTTTCTAACTGCATCTAAGCTGCTCTCAGGATCGATTTAATTGGCCAACAAGAGTTATTCGGGTCACACAGCGAATCTCCAGACTGTAAACACTGTCTGACACCTGCTTTCCTGTCTGAAAAGTTGAGGCCGAATAAAGTTCTTTAGTCAGCATGATTATGATGACCTATCTCTAATTACTGATGTTGTTAGCATGCAAGCTTAATCAGGGACAGATTATCATGCTAAAAAAGTAGTAAGTAGTAGAGTAAAAAGTAAAAATGCATACAGATGAATCCATGTATAGTATGTAACCACCAACTTCCTGTATTTAAAAGTAATGTATTACATTACCCATTCCATGTATCTATTCCTTTGCACCATTTGTATTTGTTTACAATTTACAAAACACTTGATTTCTCTGTAGGCATTGTATGTTGTTGGTCATATATAATAGTTCTGTTTATCTATTTTTTTCAGCTTTGTTGTGCTTGTTTTGATCTGAATGTCTGTTTCTATTTTCCTGTAAATTGTTTTGTTTGTAACGAGAACAACTTAAAACCGGAAACAACATCCTCATATGTTTAGGCCAATAAAGCTTATTGTTCATCCTCCTCTACTTCTTGTCATCTTTAGCTCTGTCTCCTAAAACAGCATGTTCATGTTATTAATGCTATCGGGTATAACTATTTTGGTTTGTTATACATAAGGCTTACACTCGGAGTAATTAATAATTTCATTTGTTTTTGGGTTGAATGTTAGTTGATTTTCAATTGGGATAATTGAAGTTATAGGATTGTTTAACTTGTTATTTTTCCTTGTATTAACTGAGGGTGTTGGGTGTGGGTGAGAGTGGGTGTCTGGTTATCTGTATATGTGTAATATATGTAGTTATGTAATGTTCTGTTTTGTATTTGTTCATTATGTATTTGTGTTTTAGGACCCCTTGAAAATGAGATGCTGCATTTCAAGGGGCTTTCCTTCAATAAATTCAATTCAATTCATACATAAATGCTTCTATTAGCAGTTTTTTGCAATGAACCAGTTTTAAACATTACAGACACGAAGACTACAAGAACAAACAGCCTGCTTAGATGAAGAGTTGTAAGAAAGCAACCCATTCTACTGCCTTCTGTGAGCAGCATACCTCCAACACCAAGATAACCAAGGCAAACAACTCCTTTGACCATCCTGTTGGACGCTATGGCGCGGTTAAGTGTCCCAACCCAGAACAAAAAACTGTTATTACCAGAGATCCAGTGTTTTTTTAACTGTAGTCTTTCATATGTGGCGGAGATGATCTATGTTTAGAGACGACTCAACTGAGACTTAAAGAAGGTTTAAAAGTAATCCTGTTCGGTTTAACGCCTAGTGCAGCAGCATTATAAGATAAATTATTTAATTCAGGTTTTAATTCATTCTAGGAGGTGCAAAAAACACCCTGTGTCTATCACAGTTTTACTAGAAGCCTTGGGAGTAAAAAGCCACATGGAAGTCATCTCTTCAGCACCACAAAGCAGACTGGTCGACACAGGGTTTTTCACACACAGCCAAAAAGCATGCGTGTCTGCAGTGAAACACACAGACATGTCTGGCCAAGGCTGCTGGTGCATTTAAAAAGCATCTTGCATAATCACAATATTTAAGCATTCCTGCCTTAATCTTAACAAGAGCTCATCTTTGAATGAAAACAGTAAAAAAAAATTGGATTTCAATATGAAAAGAAATCTGAGAGCTCACCTTTCAGAACGACCCTGAGCTCTATTCGAGCCGGCGTTCCCATCACGTCTGGTGGGTTCTTCACGTCGCAGAAGAAGGTACCATTGTCGCTGAACTGAGCTGGATTCAGCTGTATCGACACGTCCCTCTTGTTTATGTCTCCAATAAACTGCACCCTATCTTTGAACTCGTCTGGTCCCGGGAATTCTTTCCCATTATAAAAGTAGAAAATCTACAACAACAAAAAAACAGGGGGGGAAAAAAAAATCAGATTTAACTGTGAATACTCTAAATGCTTTAGTCAACACAATTCACTATTTGACTGACAAAGCTGAGACAAACAAAAAGCCAGGCCTACATTGTGTGTCTGGGAATATTATTAAGTCCATAGCTCCTTTTTAGCTCAGTATAGCAATATGGTCAAAAAAATGGATCTGCAAATGGATATATGGATTGGACAATAATTCATCAAACTTTACCCTACCTCTCAAATGTGAGGATTTAATGATTTTCCCAGCATTGATATTTACTTAAATATTAATTAAATGTGTATCTGACTCATTGTAGCCTCCTAAATTCTGCACACCTTATTTTTATTGATCCAGAAACTGATTACAAACTATAAAGTGCAAATTAGTTTGCGCTTGTCAGCTTGTCAAGTTTGACTGGAAGAATGAGACTCCTGAAATGAATGTGAAGTGATCCACTATAGCAGAGATGATTTAAGAAATAGAATAGAATTCTATGGGGAAACCGTAACGCCAAAGATAGCGGCTGTATGCACATATCCGCCAACCTCCTGCAAGAAAGCCAATCATCTGCTTTTCAACAGCCGAGCAGGGAAATGTTTGCGACAGTTTCAAATGTTGTGGTGGCAGAGAGAAGCAGGTGTGTGACCATATCAGATTCACTACATGTCCTAAACCTTATTTTGGGTCAAAGTCATCAAACGTTTTCAGCCTTTTTTTATGATCAGATTTTCCAGGTGATTCCATACATGCAGTTTTTTATGTCCTGGTGACCATTGAAAGTGCAGTTATGGCTCTCTCCCCCATTCATTTAGATAGGGGTCTGATCTTGTTAGTCTGAAATACTGGCTTGGCGGTGTTACCAAGATGGCTGCCTAGTGGCAAAACTAGCCTATATAAGGACACTTTGACTATAGTGAACGCAAATCATTCTGTTGTACTTGTGGGAACCACAGAAACGCACCGTCTTGCCTACTTTGGGCCAAATTTGAGACATAACGTTGGCCTGTGTTTGTTATTGGCAAAACCGGAAGTACACCACAGCATGTGTCCATATTTCCTGCGAAGTGAGGTGGTGTTCCTGAGTGATGCTTGTTTTACCTTCTTTTACCTCATAAACAACCGGCCGCAGAGTGCAAACAAACCTGACAATTAAACAAGTTCACCAAGCTCCGTGTGTTCTCGCATCTTTAATGAACAAAGTGTTTCAAAGTTTTGCGCATCCTTTCAGAGCCAAAGCCAACACCTGTCTGATTCCAACACCAACAATCTGGTCGATCACTTCGATCATATCTGCTTGTCGTCACTAAATATTACTGCTCCTCTAAAGGTTAGGCCTATGTCTAAAGCTAGTAAGCAACCTTGGATAAACAGCATTCGTAGCCTAAAAAGGGAATGCAGGAAAGCAGAGCGCAGATGGAAAAAATCCAGTCTCCAAGTCCATTACCTCAGTCTGAAGGATTTATTAATTAACTACAATAACATGGTTAAGGATGCACAAGCACACTATTTTTCTGAACTCATTACTACACATAAACACAATCCCAGGTTTCTGTTTAAGACTGTGGATCAGCTGGTAAACCCAACCCCTCCTTGTGCCTCAGCTGGAAGTAATGATGACTGTGAATTGTTTTTATCTTATTTTACCAATAAGGTGGTGTCAATCTCTATTACCCCCGCGGCCTCTTACTCAGAGGTCCCTCACCAGCAACAAGAGAGTTTTAACCAGTTTTATCCAATCGACTTGTCAAAACAGTATCACAAATGAGAGTGTCCTCCAGCCCACCTACTAAGTTTTTACTGAAAGTAATGGATTCTGTTGGGCCCCATATGATCTCTGTTTTCAACAGCTCCCTATCTACTGGTTGTGTCCCTGATTATTTTAAAACGGCTTGTGTGAACCCACTTTTAAAGAAACCTGGTTTAGATCCCTCCCTCCCACAAAACTTTAGACCAATTTCAAAACTGCCTTTTATTGCAAAGATTCTAGAAAAAATTGTGTCCAAACAGCTGCTCACTGTACTGGAAAATAACAAAATATTTGAAAAGTTTCAATCTGGTTTCAGGAAGTACCACAGCACTGAGACTGCCCTGCTTAAAGTCACCAATGACCTTTTAATGTCTGCTGATGATGGCATGTGCTCAGTCCTGGTACTCCTGGACCTTAGCGCTGCTTTTGACACCATTGATCACA
>NC_060172.1:9945994-9984120 GCF_021292245.1 Micropterus dolomieu
TCTGTCCAGTTAAATATGGTGTGCCTCAGGGGTCGGTCTTAGGACCCATTTTGTTTTCCTTGTATCTGCTTCCCCTTGGACATATTATCCATAAACATGGCATTTCTTTTCATATTTATGCTGATGACACACAAATATACTTGCCCGTCAGATCCTCAGACCCTGGGATGCTGAGTTCACTTACTTGCCTTTGTGAAGTTAAAAAATGGATGTCAAATAATTTCCTCCAGCTGAACTCAGACAAAACAGAAATCCTGGTCATTGGGTCCCAGCAGATGGCAAAACAAATACTGCCATCTGCTGGTTCCCTAGTAAATCACATTAAGCCTGTGGCAAAGAACCTTGGTGTTTGGTTTGATAGTAATTTAAATTTCGAGCAGCACACCACAAAGCTTGTTCAATCATGTTTTTATCAACTTAGAAATATAGCAAAAATTCGATCTATGTTAACTTTTAAGGACACCGAGACCATTTTACAGGGCTTCATCTCATCACGCCTGGATTATTGCAACATCTTTTCACCTGTTTAACCCAAAAATCTATTGATCGACTCCAGACTGTCCAGAACTCAGCTGCCAGGATTTTAACCAGAACAAAGAAATATGACCACATTACTCCTATTTTAGCTTCATTACACTGGCTCCCAGTATGTTTTAGAATTGACTTTTATTGACCACTTTTAAAGCTCTTCATGGCCTCTCGCCTTGTTATATTTCTGAACTTTTAGTCCCATACGCACCAGCACGCACCTTGAAATCCTCAGGCAGAGGTCTGCTGTCTGTTCCACAGTCTCAACTGAAAACTAAAGGGGACAGAGCGTTTGCTGTCAGGGCCCCGAGGCTCTGGAACAGCCTGCCTGAGGAAATCAGGTCGGCTGAGTCAGTGAACTCTTTTAAGTCCCTTCTTAAAACATACTTTTATAGGAGAGCCTTTCCCGATCTTATTTGATTTTATTTTATCCCTTTTATTTTATTCTATTTTACTAATTTTATATTTATCTTAAACGTGTATTTTAGTCTTTTCAATGTTTTCATGCTTTTATCTTGAATTGTTTTTGTATTATTGTCTTTTGGGTATTATTGTCTTTACACTTGTTAAAGCATTTTGTAACTTGTTTTTGAAAAGTGCTCTACAAATAAAGATTATTATTATTATTATTATTATTATTATTATTATTAAGCACATCCATGAATCTTTCCTGCTTTCTCTGAAATGTTTGCAGAATTGTTCCCTCATTCCTAAAACTCAAACCACATTGACATTAACCATAGCTACTGTTATAGTAGGACAACAACCAAGTGCACAATCAGGTCAAAAAAAATGGGTGGAACTGTAAAGTAAGTCTTATCCTCCCTCAATCTTTCTTTCAGGATCTCTCTCACTGACACACCAACATCCAGCAGAGTCACAGCAAAAAGTCGGTGCAACAACTTGGCAGATTCTGTTTTGTTGGAAACACTAATTTGGCTTTGGTTCATACATTGAGACAGAAGACAGAGATTTTGGTGAAGTCATGGCCTTATTTCTTTTAGCAGTGTCAGCTGTGTCAACACAGGAAGAACATTTTCTATTGTAATGAATTGTTTCCTGTGGTCTGAAGATAGTTTTACTCGGCAATCCGGTTTGGCATCACTTTAACATTACAGTAACAGGAAGAAACTGTAATTTGTGTGCCTGATATTGTACTGAGCTTTCAAATATACTGTACACATTTTCAGCATTTGTTTAGCTTGACTGGAGCTACATCGACATTACAACATTTTTCCATGTAAAAAAATAACTTGCGTCCACATGAAGGTTTCTAGGTTGTTTTGGTAGAGCGATCTCTCCACAGTGAAACACTTGAACAACAGAAAACCTGAGAAATCTCTTCTTCTTTGTCCTCTTTTAAGTTGCCAAACAACAAAACCGTGCATCACCACAACCAACATCTGGTAAGAAGTAAGACAGACATGGCTAACCAATTATGGTTGCAACTAGGGCTGGGCAATAAAACAATAAGGAGAATTATCACGATATAATTTTCCTCAATAACAATATAACAAATGATCAATAAATGTTTGATTTTAATTCATTTTTCTATTAAGATATTTATTTTGTTTAGGAAAATCTTATCATAATGTTCTACCTCAGATTTGTTAAGTGGTCCACTGTTTGGCACCAAGTGTTTGTTCTGACCATAAAGTAAAATTTAAAACCGCGATTAACCATCCGGTTTCTTCAACTTTCACTCAGGAGCAAAAATTAGTTTTTAAACTTCAAAGAAATAATGATTTGACATTTATCGTGATAATTATCGATATCGAATTATATATAAAAAAAAAAAAAATGTATTGTGATAACATTTTTGGCCATATCGCCCAGCCCAGAGTTGCAAAGTTGCCAGACAAAATCAACATACAATGAACAAAATTATAAACACAACACTTTAGTTTTTGCCCCCATTCATCATGAGCTGAACTCAAAGATCTAAGACTTTCTCAATGTACACAAAAGGCATTTAAAACGAGAAAACAAAGAAAAGGCTAGAGACGACAAACAGTTGTCTTATTGTTTGCTACAGAGTTGGTTAACGCTGCTCTGCAGGGTGTCAACAAGTTACAACAGTGGCTTCTCTTACACACTTGGGCTCCAGGAAATTACAGCCCACCACTGAAGTCTGACTAGTTAAATCAAAAATAGTCCCGAAGTTTTAGTTAGGACGGTGTCTTGACACAGTGTACAGGAAAAGTCAAATCAATTTTATTTATATAGCCCAATATCACAAATCTGCCTCAAGCCCCCCCCCATAAAAAACAAGGGAAAAAATGCAAGATACCTCATCAAGGAGGGATGCCTCTTTCAGGATGGACGGACAGGAAATAGATGTTGTGTGTACAGAATAGACCAACATAGTAAAATTTCCTGATGGACAACCAGGATAACAAAATTAAAAAGTGTAAAAATATATTTAGAATATAGATCCAGGAGGATTTCAACCAATGTCAGAAAACACTGTTGATTGAGTTTATACTTGCAGATTAAATGTGAATGCGTGGAAAAAGGCAAGTTCAATATACTAACATTAAGCAAAGACTGCACAGGAGGACGTTAACACAGCCAAGTCCAAATTAGGATGACCAGCAGTGGCAGATATGAAAAAAGCAAGATTTATCTTAAAAAGAGATAAATATACTGCAGATGAAACTTATTAAAATTAGGGCTTAACAATTAATAAAAATCTTGTCAAAGACAAATCCAGTTTTATAATCGCAGGAGGTGCGATATTTGTTAAAGGCACAATATGTGTCAAAATACTATTTTAAATTAAATATTGTGGTGCTGCAGAGATATCATGGCCTACACATCAAATTCAACAGACTTAAGAATACATACTTGTTTGGTATGGATCCTTACAATAATCATTTAAATATGTTTTTTCAATAAAAATGAGAATAATTACATAAAAATTATTATTCTCTCTGATATTGCAAATCATACTACTGCATATATAAAAATATATAAAGCTATATTGGTCTCTACTTGAACTATAGATGTTCTTATCTGCATATTTTTCTCTTTCTGCTGTCAGACAAGTGAACAAGAATGAAATTGTGATTTAATCACGTCTCATAAATAATACCTATTAAGCAGCACTCAATCCCTAGCTGCTGCATTTAGGTGTCAAAAATTATTTTATAATCGTGCCGTCATCACTGAGTGGGCAGCTTTGTTTTGCAAAAAGCTCAGTTTCCCCTGTAAACACTGAAACACCGAGCTGTTGTTTTAAGATGTATACACGCAGAGGCCTGTTTTGGGGGGAGAAAAACATAGTTTTAGTCAGTATGGAGGGCTGAAACTATGAGAAAAAAAATTGTTGACTGGATGCATCTGTTTCGGCATGACTACGCCAATTTAAAAACCCTACGGCTATGTCATTATGTTTGCGGGAGATCACAGCAGACGTGTAAGCCCCCCGCCCTGCCTGGCTGAAAAAGGAGTAGGTATTGTGAAGGGTACATGATCCGCAGTCCTCCACACCCTCCAAACTTTCTCGATTCAATACAGAAGTCTTTGCACCCTAAAGTAAACTGTTCGCTCCATGTAGGACACAACTAAAAAAGCCTTTACATGTGAAGCTCAGTTAAACATACATCTTTAAAAGCACCTACTGTTACTGATATTAAATATTGCACATTGACCGGAGCTCAGCTTCAGTATCTCGGATAAGTAGAATCATAATCACATGAGCAATTAATTATGTTCACTGAAGCTAAGACAGTTTAAGCACTTGACAGTAAATCTTGTTTGTTTGAAAACGACATGAGTGGTGATCACCAGCTTCATGAGTCATTTTGCCGGAAACAAATCAGTTTACTTGCTGTATAAACACTGCAGCTGTCGTCTGAAACCCAGTGTTTACAAAAGAGCTGCGTGTCGTCAGTGTGCAATAAGAATAAGGAATAAACCACAACAAACCATGAGATACAAGGATGATAAAGCATGATAGAGACACAAGATAAATAGACATGAAATCAAACATAACAAATATATAGTGGAAGCAAAAGGATTGAAAGTGTCTGTACAGCATAAATAAATACCAGGCACACAGATTTTATCTAAAAATATAAAATTAACCTATTGTATATTGAACATACATGCATGGCCTCACAATGAGCGTTTACCCAGAGGAACAGCTGAAGCCTTTCTTCATGTGCAAGTTCAGATAAAACAATCGCAGGAAAACATCCTGGAGCTGTGGGAAATCTTCCCAGAGCGGATACAACCAACAACCACTTACCACGTACGGAGCTGTGTAGAACCGATTGTCGGGATGACTCGACTGAAAACTCCAGGTCACTGAGGTGGAGCTGCTGACAACTTCATTGGACTTAAAGGTGCATCGAAGGGCTCCTGCGGTGCCGTTCTGCATCATCACTTCAGACTCTGTGTATATTTCGATTGCCACCGCAGGTTTTGTGACTGTTAACAAAGGGGATGAAAATAAGTTTCCTGGTATAAAATTCTGAATCCACTTTTGATTGGTCTAGTGGTGGGATGGGGATAAACTGTGGGGAACACCTTAAACACATTGTTGTTTACCATTGACAATAAACCAACGTCTCAGTCTGAAATCTAACTAAGGCTGTATTAAAACCCACCATCTCAACTCACAAACAGGATTTCACAACTCTGAAAATCACATCAACAACTTTTATCTTTCGTCACAACAATCACAAGGTAAACAGGAGAAATATGGTGTTCATGCTGCAAAGAAATCTACCAGGAATGTGCGCGTGCATGTATGTGATTGGTCGATTCAGCGCATTGCCAGGTGACGTTGTGTTGCAGCGGAATTTGAGCCAAAATTTGAGCCAGATTCATTGCAGCCCTCCTCATTACAGATTTATCTGCAAATTATCAATTTTTCAATGAATCACTTGGTCAATAAAAAGTGAAAAACACATCACAGTGTCCAAGGAGACATTTTCAAATTTTATCAAGATGTGTTTCTAGAATTTACTGTCATAGAAGACTATGAAACTCGGCAAATACTCACATTTGGAGCCAGACAGGGAGCGCGAACCAGTTCATTTTTTATTTAAAAAATACTTTATTGATTAAGTTATTATCATAAATGTCAACTGACTGATTGAATAATTGATAAAGAACTTATTAAACAGATAACTGACACCGTCTTATGGTGTCTGGCAAGTATCAATGAAAAAATGTCCACACAAGGATAAAACCTGTCCGCACAAGTTAATAATTCATATGTTTAAATTATTTAACATGTGGCTTCAATGCACTAAGTTGTGGTTTCAACTTACTTAATTAATTCCCTCAAATAAAAAGGATTAACTTATTGTAATAGTTAAAAAAAAATGAGTTTGTTGTTTGACAGCTGTCTTTAGTCTGAAGGTGCATACAAGTAACTGAATTATTTCCCTCAAATTAATATGTTAAGTTTATCACAATCATTCCATTTGTCCTCTTCCTGTCTAAACTTTCTCATTGTTTTGTTGCTACAGTGAATGTTTTTTTTAATACCTCTTGTTTACTCTTTGGTGGGCAGCTATGAGCTAAATGCATACATAGCCCCCCTGTGTAGTGCAGTGCAAAGTAAAACTGAAGTTCAGATCATGGACAGTCAAAATGAGCTTATGAGTTTAATACAGCTTTGATTTCAGACCGAGACGTGGATATACATTGTGTTATCATTTATGTCCCTTAGGTTTAACAGATCTGTTTCTGTTCAATTGCAATTACATTATATTACAAAAGGTATGGATAGTGAATTAGAAATATTAAAGCTGATGTACAATCCTGAACAACAACATTATATTACTGAAGTTTTTTGCAGAATCATTGCTTTAGATTGGGTTATATTGGGATTGTAAATGTACAGAACTGACTGCATAACTTACTGATTAATAACTTGTATGGGCCAGCTCTGAACAGGGAATGTTTGAAAGTACACTGACCTCAACGGAGATATACATCTTTGAAAAACCAAGTCACAACCTTGGCAATAACAGAGGCCTGTCTCTCATCAGTAAGAGGATCTAACAGACTTGATGTAGCCTAAATAAAACAGGAGCAAAGACAGTTCCTGTCTTCTGCACTTTGCAAAGCAATTAGACCAAATTCTGTCTAGTTCACAATGACACAGATTCAGACTCCAGGGTAAACTTGTGCATTAAAAACAAAAGAAACGGTCAAAACAGTTTCCAGTCAGTTAAAGATAATTTCACAACATGAAACTGAAGGAAGTGTTTGTTATCCATTTCCTCCTGTCAGATGTCGTTAGTCTGAGATTCAAACCAGAGTCACCAGTCCTCTTTTTCAAACTTCAGGATGTTGCAATCCATTATTTGAAATTACTGAATTTTGTAATATTTCAGCAATGTGTCTATGACTGTGTGTTTATAAAACTATGTGCTGTTGGCATTTATACAGTTGTTTTGCTTTAAGGAAATTAAACATCATTTGGTGGACTGCAGCAAATTATTCCCAGTTCATGCACACCCTTCCTAGCTTACCAGATAACCCCTGAGTCAAGAGCTAATTCTACAGTATCTGCGTGATTAACAAAAGCATATTTATATAATACAAAATACCATATTTGTTCACGTTTCAGCGGAGAATTGTGTGCTGTTTTATTTAACCAGCCATTAGCAATAATGTTGTAGTTTACAGAAGAAGCCAGAATTTGTGCTTACCGTTTATCAAAGTCAACATTAATACAAACTCACGTGTATACAGTTGTGTTGCATAATAGTGCATATTGTATGTATGATTTTACCTTTACAATAGATAAGAGGAACAGGTTAGCCAACGAAATAATTAGACGCTAAGTTAAGCTAGTCATGGTAGGATGTCTGGCTACCTATAGAGCAGATGTGTTGGCACTGTATGTTAATAAAATACAGTAACTGTTATTTAATGCTTATATTAAATATATATTATGCTGTCAATTACTATAAAAAGTGTTAACCTGTCGTGCTGGTAAACATGGTATAAGACTATCCTCCCGGCCAACAGCAGAGATTCACGCCTAACGACACCCTTATTGAAAAACCTGCCATTTTTATGTGGCTTTGTTTATCGCTCAAACACCTCCAGTATTGCACACACTTAAACACATTTTATGTATTACAAGAAAACAATCTTCAAATCGGCATCCACTCAACACACCCAGCAAGCATTACTTCAATTAAATACTACAGTGTAGAAACCGGTTAGCCTCTCTACGTTACGTTAGGTTCTCGGTTGATCCCACCATCACCTTCAAACGTATGCTACTAACAAGGGCGGTAGCCCCCACTCTGTACCAATTCTTATTCATATTTTAGCGAATTTAACTAACGCTACTCCTTAACACGTTAGCTGTAACGTTAACGTTACGTCTAGGTGTACAAGGAGAGTATAGCTAACACTTACAAGAAAAAACGTTTCAGTACTGTTAAATCACGTCTCCGGCTATGAAAGAGACATTAATTAGCAAGACTGTGGACGAAGGTAAGATGTGTAACGTTAACGTTGTGAAATAACTTAACGTTATAACGACAACACATCGCTAGCTAGCTAACCTTTATATCCAACCTTAAATTATGAGATCAAAATCAACCATTTCCACATTTAAATTTAACCCGAGCTGGGCTTCAGTACTCACCTAATGCAATACATAGCGTAAATCCAGTCAATAAAACACGCTTGCAGATAGCATTTGACCATTTTGACTCCATTATGTTTTTGTAAACAGGAGTCGTCCCTGTGCTTTTTTTTTCCTCCACCCTCTCTCCCGTACCGCTGGTCTCTTCTTCTTCTAGGGAAGTCGCAGCAGCAGGTTCACAGTTGTGAGTGCGACTGCTGCCCCCTACATGAGGCTGAGTGCATGGACACCTTGCAGCTGCCACTTAGTGTTCAAGAGAAGAAGAGTACTAGTACAACACTGTAAAAATACTTAAGTAAAAGTGTGTAAGACAGTAAATCAAGGAAATATACATAAAAGATTAAATGTAACACAACTTAATTAAGAAAATTGACCCTGTGACTGTTACAGTGCTATAAATTATTATTATTAGATTGTTATTACTAATGAATTAATGAACGAGTAACAGAATTTACTGTTGTTTTCAACATGGACTGTTTGGTAAATGGTCTGTATTTGTATAGCACCTTTCTAGTCTTTACAACCACTCCAAATACTTTACACATCACATTCAGACAGAGGCTGAAGCAGGAGTGTAAATCACGCTTGATGTGCCGCCTGCCCATCAGAACGGAAATAACATTCATGCACATTCACACACTGATGACACAAGCAGCCACTTGGTGTTCAGTGTCTTGACCTAGGACACTTTGACATAGAGACTTGGGGAGTCGGGTATCGAACCTTTTGATAAGTGGATGGCGGCTCTACTCCCTGAAACCACTGTCGCCCCTCATCTACTGGACGTCTTCTGGATGGATAAATTCTTGTTTTCCAGAGGGTGTACCCTTAATACTTTAGTGATACCCTGACTTTTTCTCTAGCGCCACCATGAGGTTGACATCTGTAGTTTTGAGCGGGGGATGTGATGACAACTATTGGACAGGTTGCCATGGTATTTTGGAAGTTCAAGGTCTCCATTGGGATGAATTGTAAAAACGTTTGTGATCACTCAGCGTTGCCAGATACAAAAAGCCAAATATTTCAAGGGAGACTGTCAGACATTTAATATCCAGAGTGCCAAAAATTTTGTTTCAAACATTTGTGAATCTCAGTGAGGGGTGTTTGAAGGTCTGTGCGCTGGTTCACAATACGTTCATAAGTTAAGTTGACCGCAATGGGCTCTGACTATTGGCCAGTAGTTATTATGCAGGCTACAGTACATACTGCGTATCCTAGCCTAAATAATCCTAAATACTTTTTGTACGATAAACCATTCCAAACAAAACGTGAGGCAAATATACCAAATAATGGTTTGACCACGAACAACTTGTAGAATACAGTAACAAAGAGTTTATAGGAGGTTGTGTGTGCAGACAGTAGCTGTGACCACTTAACATATTTTGTTTATGACTAAATAGGCAACCTTCTATCTAATGACATTCCCATCTGCCTCAGCCGCATTTTGTGTTTAGTGCTAATTAGCAAATGCTAGCATGCTAACATGCTACACTAAGATGGGGATCATTACAACTGCTAAACATCATCCTGTTAGCATTGTCATTGTGAGCAATTAGCTCAAAGCCCTGCTATGTAGCGTGCATAAATGTAGACTCTCCTTGTGTTCATAAAAATGCCCTTTACTTAATGATCAACTAATATAGATAATTATCGGGACATTCAGATTGTGCTTTTCAGCTCAAATCTTCCCAAAGAGAACATGTGTGTGTTTAACATTTGTTTTTCACTGCTGCTCCACTCAAGTGTGTTGCATGCTAATACCAATGTAAAAAGTCAATATTTGGCTAAAAAACAACTAAAAATACTCAAGTAAAGTACAGATACATAAAAAACTACAGAAGTACAGAAACAAAGTATTTGTACTGTACTTATCATTATCGGGACATTCAGATTGTGCTTCTCAGCCCAAATCTTCCCAAAGAGAACATGTGTGTGTGACCAATGTTTGAATTCATGATTTATTTTAATTCTAACAAATCTTTCATATTTCTGTAGGGATACAGTGTGCCGGGACAACATTAGATGTTTGTTTAAAAACCGCCACATATATTACACTGTGATGATGTTGTGTTAACATTAACATGAAGGGAAGAGATAACCACATAACACACATTCAGTGGGCAGAACTTTATGGTAGCTATTGTTTAAATGTCATCGTATTCATCATTCGGCGTGCTGCTCATGCCTGTCTCTCAGCTTATCAGTAAACATGACAATTCCTGTCAACATTTCACATGTTTTGTTTTGTTTTATGGACAGTTTGAAATTTAACAAGTGGATTTGCAGGAACACACACTAGGATTCGACCGATATGGGTTTTTGATATTTAATACTGACGCTTCTGGAGCGCCCCAACATTCAGCACTTAAGTTTGACTATTTTTATGGCAAGTAAGTCCTCAAAAGTATTTAAGACTTCAAGATGTTATTCTTGTTGTTCTGAAATAGCATTACATCTCTGCCAAAACCTGTGCTTATACAATTATTTTAGGAGGAAAGCAGTGCCAATATTATTACATTTTAAAAGGCATAAAATCCATCAAACCGAATCTGGTGTTTCTTCTTTTAACTGGGTGCCATAAAGAGTTTGCTGAATATCAGTCAGCAAACGAGAATATCGGTCAAACCCGAGTACAGATGTTATGTAAAACACATATGATAACAATACTTGCATTCATCACAATCAAAAGGAATGATAAAAGCTGCCTCTGAAAGCTCAAACTGTGCACTCCCGAGTTATTAAGTGGAAACAAAAATATTCAATAAAAGTGAAAAACAGCCGTGGGTTGCTCTTTGTTGTCGCCTCCAAGTTGAATGTTAAATATTGTTATTTTTTGGAAACAGGATTTATTTTCAAAAATAATTTATTGTCCATACTTATTTCAATAACTGACAGTGTATTACAGCTTAACATATATTGTGAGGTTGTGAAATTTCAGTTTACATGTATAGTCACTATAGTCACTGTAGTGAAACAGATTTGTCAGTAAACATGGGTTAGAATTTAAAAATACACACAGTCCTCCTATAAAACAACTTATTATACCTAAAATATGCACAAACATATTTGCACCTTTGAGTGCACTTTATTTGTTGTGACTTTCTATTTATACTGAAAACTAAGTAGCAGGTAGTACACAGTGTGAGCTTTCAAATCATCATATTAACATTTATGCCAATCATTTTTGGGATTTAATGTACATTTTTAAAATAATCCAGCAACGTTAGATCAGAAATTATTCAATAAAAATCAACTCTTAAACATGACCACAACGAATTAGTGAATGTCTGCGATGACTGCCGAGGAATCCTCACATTAATGCCGTATGGGCCAAATTTGTTATTGTAATAGATGAGTGACGCTTAATGTCACAAATAAAAATGAAAACACACCGAGCCAGTAATACAATAAGGCGATCAGAGAAAACAACGTGCAGGATTCACACTGTAAAATTTCTTACTTTAAATTCTCAGTAATGCGCCCGAACGCAGCCGCTCAACCCACAATCATACAAACCAAACACATACAGTTCTCTGTCAGTGCAACTCAGGCTGGCTCGCCCACACATCCACATCATCTCATAACACATCGCATGACTCTATCATAAATATCAACTCAAGATATCTACAGTATGGACATATGCAACATAAGGAAATGGAATACATGCAGGTCAAAAACAAAAAAACAGTGATAAACATGTCCTTAAACCATACAATGCTGCTGTATGCATGTTTTTATATACGTGTATATATTGTGTGCAGTTTTAAAAGAGAATCCCTCACTCTATGTCAGGAGTATTTTTTTTTTCCCAGCGGAAGAAAATTAATTCAGTCTCATATTTTTCCATATTTGCAACTTCCATGTGTGCAAACATTCAAAGAGAGTGCAGAACTTGTGAGCCATGATCTTTAATCAAAATAGTGCCAAGTCCTGGGAAATTTACATCCTTACAAGTTTGAAAACATTAAAACTATTAATTGGGGAGTCACAAAAATAAAAATGTCTCTGTTTGCACATTAGAAGGATGGTTGTTGCAATTTCCCTGGTATTATCATGAGTAATTTTCCAATCTTACCAATGATAGTAGTCTTTATAAGTCTATTAATACCAAATCATATTCCACTGTGGTCATTTTGACAACACCATAGCGCAGAGACACAAATGCGGGCTATAGCAGCTGACAATGTACCACCTCTTGAGTTGTGTAATAACTTGCGGTTGCCTAAGTTGGTTAAATATATAATAAAGCTTGAGATGAAGCCAAACCATAAATCCTCCTATCAATATTCTTGCATTTTTTATTCCATTAGGGGTGAAAAAGGTTTCTGGGGAAGACTAATCCTGATGCACCAAGAGTTCCAGCGTTGCTACTTCATGGACTCCACCTGTCTAATTAACTGTGGTTCAAATCCTTCTCTTATTCATACTGTCTGGATTAAAATTGATAATCAAAAAGCCCACAAGGCAGCTGTTCATTTTCAGAATGGGTTAAGGCCTCAGTCTGCTTCAAACAAAGCGCCTTCAGTCTGCAACATCACCTGGGCTGCGTCTGACAACTTTCCAGACAATCACACCCTCTTCATGCAGCCACTGGCCAGGTGTGTGTGCAGATGTGAAAGTAGCAAGGTTTGTACTTTCTTCACTAATACCTCAGTCACTTCCATATGAACAACAGAGTGAAACAACTTGAGTGCCCTTGTGGAGAAACTAAAAGAGTCTGAAAATGTGTGCCGTTATCCCCATTTGAATGAGTTATTGTGTTGAAAGTACAAAGATTCTTGTGTTCTTTTAAAAGCAGCCATTCAGAAAATGTACAAACACTTTAGCCCTTAGATGTGGTTAAATGACATGTCAGCATGGTTTGTTTTGAAGCCTACTGACCTTCTAAGGATCGGGTTATACTCGTAAGAGACTAGATAATAGTTTGAATATGAGGATAACGCTGTACATTTTCAGACATTTTAGATTTTTTTACTCACTAAAAGTGACAGAAATACCAGTAATTTCATGTACTTTTTCTTATAGGAGCTGAGAAAAAGGTTACGGCTTGAAGTGGGTGTGAATGTTGAATTGTTTGTTTCAGAAAGTTGCAGAGATGGCTGGACACAGAGTTCCCCTATCCAATGTTGGAGAGTTGTGAGGGGAGGAGGTTTCCGAAACTATTCAACCATCTGATAAGCAGTTCTGTTGAAGCATACTGGCAGGTTTAGTCATGTAGCAGTCTGAACTCTTGTACAACAGTTTAGTGACAGATCTTCTGGGTGTTTAATTTACTTGTTCATCCTTTTACTATTTTTCTCATATCAAAATAAATTCACGGTTTGCTTCTACTGCACTGACATACTTAAAGTGAGCCGACCCCTTCAATTAAATCCCTTTAGTAGCTTCACAGGTAGCAGAATTTCTTGTAGTGATGAATGAACCGTTTCATTGCTCATGTGTCATATGAAAAGTCAGCTGTCCTTTAGTTGTAATTTTACCCTGAATTTTCCCAGTCAGCCAGAAAAAAATTCTTTAGGGCGGAGCAGGGAGGTTTAGTTAGTTCGCGGCTAGTGTTTCTCCCATTTGGAAGTGTCTGTTAAATAAGGCGTCGCCCTACCAGGTACTGTGTCCACTACGACAGAAGAGAAACACCTTGTGCCAGTGTTGTGATAGTGTGCTCTTTCATCATAATTTAAAAGCTGCCCACTGTAATTAAAGCGCTTTAGAATTACATTAAGAAACTCTAAAGGTCAATTCAAAAAAGGCAATCAATAGAAAGGAGCAAAGTGTGAATTAAAATCAATCATTTTCCGTATCCACTTCTTGTCTGTTCTCCTCCGCCTAACCATTTCTTTACCTCACATGAACTGGGTTTACTAGCGTTTCAATGGTTTCCTTGACAATGAAGTGTGAAGTTGAAAAATAAAATAAAACTTTGAACAAGACAATGTTTCTTCACTGTATTTAGGCAGCTTTAAAAGAAAAAAAAAAATTAAAAACGAAGAACAAGAACGAAGCAAGATACAGTAGACGATGTTTAAGAAATGGAGGGTATTGCTCAAACTTTGTTATGTTCCTTTTTTTTATCCCAGTTATGTATTTTCCTTGAATTTCCTTCATTGTGTCTTTGTCATCAAAAGTCACTGGAAAATAGCCAGAAAAGGGAAAAGAACAAGCGAGTGGAACAAGGATGTGATTATCAACCTCTTGGAGAACAGAAGGATGCACCCATTTGTTTCCTATTTACCTGGAAAGAAAAGTAACAGATGAAAAGTGCTTTAGAAGATGACAAACCCTTTTGGTTGAGCTAATACAGACAGTCATATATACAGTAGAAACAAGACACAAACAGACTTCCAACTCCTCCGTCCAGAGTCACACATTTAGTTATTTACATTTTTTTAGTAGTGTTTTTTTCTTCATTATTCTATCCATCTTCCACGACTCTTAATGTACACAAAAGGCTCCTCGCGCCATGTCTGTCCTTGTCCATCCAAACTTCTTCTTCTGTGGTTAGGGGGGGTGGGGGGGGTCAGATCAATAATGTTATTGGGCCAGTGATAAAGAGAAAGAGGGGAAAGAAACTGAAGGCAGTTTTCACTCAGTGATATCATGTGTCTGGAAGCTGGTTGATGTCAGTGAAGTTGGTGTCATTGAGGATGATTTTGATTCGATCCAAAGAGTCTGCCTGTCGTATTCGTTCCAACTGTACCTGCGGACATGAACAAACATTAATTGATTAATTTAAACTTAAAAAAATAATAATAATAATCACACATTTCAGTTTCAACATAATTCTATGTCTCTTTTAGTGATTACATTGCACTCAGAGCTGTTAAGCTTTACTCGCAGCAGTGAGTGCTATGCAGCTTTTATTTTCCCCCGGGTTATGCCTCTCAGAGTACCAACATGAAATCTTTATTTTTATTTACGGTTAAGAGAGGGGCCCTGAAAACTCTGTACACTGCAACTTAACAAAATATCGTCACCAATTTGACAATACATGCGCAGCATTTAGAAGGAAAAAAAACGCTGCAAAGTGATAAAACACAACAAGTACAGAAATGCTGCAAGTCACGCAGAACACAATGGAAAACAACAGTTTCTGGGGGACAGTAAAAGGGGATGGACATGTTAGGAGACACCTGGTACATGTTATTTGTTGCTGTGGTTTGTGGCTTCATAAAATTTCTTGATTCAGTAACTGTGTGCTTTGCAGTGTCAGTTTTGCTTGTGTTTTCTCACTTGGTAGCATTTTCAAAATGTGTTGTGAAATTGACGATGTTTTCTTCATTTCTTGCGTTTTTGTCTCATTGAAAGTCTTTTCTTAAGATTCAGTGCGTTGAGCTCTTTGGGCCACCGTATAATACTCACCAAAGAATACACTAGAATTGAACAAAAATAAAATCTGAGCCAGTAAAGGACACTGCTCTTTGTAGTAAATATGCAAGTATAATATTTATTCAACATAAAATATAGGATCTCCATCAATGAAGTATTAATAATACCACAATGTGCATATCATTTCAACATTTTTTATTAGACTACCATTAATTTGCAAAGCCTGATAATTAATTTTCTTTTTTGTTGTAGTTGATATCTGGCTGAAGAACCTCTGATTCTTTTATGTCATATCTCCTGATGGACAGAAGCAGACCTATCATCTTTTTTTGTTCCACACTTTTATTGTCATACCTTGGCGCCTACATTACCCACAGGCCCCAGGTGTGTTATGCCATTCGTTGTGGTGTTCACCCTACATGACTAACCAGCGATGCGGGGCCACACACACTTAACGAGCCTCTAGCCTCAGGTAGAGATGAGGAGCGGGCTACAGTGGTCCTGAAAACCCACTTCTTTCTCTACACCCTCAGATTTTTATCCATTGTCAACATACTTTCAGCAGGCACTGACTCAAGTGACATCATGTCGTAATAAATTATATGTGGATGTGGTGCGGGGAAAACCTACACAGGCCGACAGTTCAAACACTAGGTGACAATCCTCCTTCCTTTAATATATTTTTTATTCCAGTTCAGTAACACTTGTGTGGCGAGGCTGTCAGATGATGTGTCATCAACAGAGGACATGAATATCATTTAATTCCAACCAAAGATGACAACAGCGCCCTCGCGGTTAAAGAAATGTATTTTTAAAAGCCAAAATTTTTTTTATGGGTCTAACTATTTTGATAATCTATTAAATCATTTTCGTTTGGTAGTTTTCTTCATTGTCTGGTTCCAGCTTCTCCAAAGTGAGTATTTCTGCTTTCTGAAGATGTCACATTGGGCTGGACCATTTTTCCCCCCATTCGATTTTACATTTTATAGACTAAACAATCTCTGTGACATTCTTCATTTCAAAAGTGAAATTAATCATTAGATGCAGCTCTTCAATGCTACATGAAACAACAAAACAGTTTACTTTTGTTCGTTTAACACTGTGTTTCACATTTCACGCTTAAATGGAGCTTAACTGTTTACTTAAACCATTGAAGCTATTGTGTTACGCTAAAAGCTTTAATTCAGTGTAAAGTACTTGTTGAATTAAAGCTCCAACAAAGTTAAAGTTATAAACAGCATAACCTTCTACAGATGCACGCTGAAGGATAAGGCTGACAATATTCTTTTTTTTTAAACAAAAAGTCAAGTCAAAGCCAACCATGAATTAGTCTATCAATACCTATTTGTTCCTACCGAAGACGTAAATCTTTAAAAACATTTTTTTTTGGCAAACAAACAGGAGTAGATTTTGTTGGGGACTATTTCAAGCTGTAGATCAATCCACATTTGGTGCTCTAGTTTTACAGCAGTAGGATGATGTATGTGGGATTGAGTCAAAATAAACTACAGTGATTGTGTTAATGGTAATGAAGGAATGTTTCCAGTGCAGCAGTGTGGCGCATTGATGTGTTTTTAATGGTCTTTGAACAACAACAACAACAATCAAGCTCTGGCACAGAGGAAGAAGATATATCAGGCTACACAGACTGTGTAGACAAAATGCTAATGATCAAGTCATTGCTCGCTTTGGTCTTTTTGTGGGATTTGTTGAAAATAAAAAGAATATCAAAGTCCATAAATTGGAAAATCCTCCTTACCTGAAGGGTCTGAGAAAGTTTGACAAAATCCTTCTGAACCTGCTCGCTGACGTCCAGTTCTGTTTGCAGCCGCTGTGCTTTGTCTCTCTCGTCAAGGACCTGACTCTCTAGTGCACTCTGCGGTAAAAACACAAACACATGGACACGCACATGGATGGATAAATTCAAGCTGGCTAAACGGAGCCAATAGGCTCCAATGAAAAATCATCTATGTTACTGAAGAACTGAAATAAATATTTAAGTGAAACACATTTACTGAATAATTTAAAATGATGCAGACTGTGCATTACTGGTCGAGTGAACACTTTAGTGTCATCACAGTAATTTACAAATGGCTTCTAAAGTGCTGTAAAACGTTTACATATAGGCTTTCTCTTGCATGGAAAGAACATCATGCTCAACTTCATCTAACACACTACCTCTTTCTATCTTTTATAAGGAAATATTATATATTGCACCTAATTACTACATTCATTGAAGCATTTTCTATAATTTGATGATAAAGTGATTAGATATTTATATTTTGGCTAAGTATATATAACAGTATTTGCTACCCTCTGATATTATTGGTCACATCAACACAGCAACATTTTGGGTAGAGTTTATTGTGTCTACGGGTAAATGTGCCAGACAACTGACCTTTGCAGTGATGAGCTCTTTGAGCTGCTGCTCCAGGCTGATCCTCAGGCCCTGTATGCTCTCCAGCGTCTCAGTCTTCTCAGTTAGACTGCTCTGCAACTACATAAACAACAGATGAAATGATGAAAGGTTATACAGTATATATCAATAATACAAAGAAGTACTGCACACAATACATTTCACAGGGCAGTGTTGTAATTTGGGATGAACCTATATGCAGGATCAGGCATTTTTTTTACAGCCTATATATATATATATTTTTTTTTTAAGACTGCAGCAGGTTTTCAATATGGTATTTCAATTTTTTGGCCACCTGGAGGCAGCAGAACAAGCTGAAAACATGTCATGTCACTTAATCAGTGAACTTATACATTTGTTATTTTGTACGTGTTAAAACAGTTGCCGCTTAACACATCCAGCAGGCACGCAGCATCATTAGCATTCATTTGGAGTTGTGTTTAGCAAGAGACTGCTTCCAACTGAAAAAAATCCTCCCTCCAATGCCACTCCCCAAAAATGAGTGCACGGGTAGAGTACGCGCAGGTAGGTAGGTAGGTAGGCCAGCCAAACATTTCATTCATACTAAATCAAATTATTTAATAATTATTACAGTCCTGCAACAGCCACATATCAGATTTTAGTGTCAGAACATTTGATTTATTGATTATTTATTGATTGTCAGGTGTAAAGAGAATTTCAACAAATATAACAAACCCTACACTAGGTTTAAATGTTTGACGTGTGAAATGTATGTTCTATGTAATGCTCTCAAAAATGATGATTGACAAGGGTATGAAATCTCAATTTCATGCTTAGTATAGCATCCATTATGTAGGTAATAGTGAATGAGTGAAAGAGGGAGTGACTTTGAATCTGGGCAGGTAGCATGTAGTTTACTGAGTTTCTGCTACATCTGGAAACAACCCTGATGAATGACATGAACTAAAACAGTGAAGCTGTGGGCCATAAAACCAAAATAAAAAAAAGCTAAAATAAGCTAAAATACTTTTTGAGCTGAGGGGAATTGCAGAGTCGGTGAACATTTTCTGTGAATACATGCAACCCCTTTCACACAAGATGTTGCATGTATTTAGTGCAGCTTTGAAAATCAGGAGTAAAAACATGTTCACTGACCACATGAGGTGTTTTGACAAAATCAGTGGCATGTACATTAGAGAAAGCTCTGTTAAGAGTCTCTTTGTTTCCTAACAAGATGCAATACTGCACAATATTATATAGTAAAGTACCTGTTCCTTCTCCGCTTTTATTCGCTCCAGCTCTGTCTTCAGACTGGAGAAAGATGCTGTGGAAAGGAGACATCATTAGATCTTACAGTACATCTGAATCTGAATCTCAAAGCCAAGATATTCTCTCTATATTACGTGGTCTCTTGAAAATAATTTGGCAATTCATGAATAATTCAATAAAGCTGCACCTTTGCTGGAAGATTCTCTCTGTGTGTTTTGGCTTGTGTGAAGTAAGAGATCTACACAAACCCTGAAAGTTAATAGGCTGAGCCTTCAAGTCAGCGTTGAACTAAAATCCATCCAACACAAAGACGAGACTCTGTTGATTGTTACAGTGCGAGTAAAAATCATTAGTTGCGCATTGTTATTAATGATTGTGTGAAATTTAGCAGTATTGCTCATTCATTCGTTCATCAGCGGCCATGCACCGAAGACAGAGGGAACACTGTTTTCTTTCCGTTGTTATGCACATGCTACAGACTATCCGGTTGCTGCACTTCTGAGTTCCACTTTTTTTGTTCCGTCATCAATTAACATTTAGAAAATACATTTTTGACATTTATGAATCGATGCAGAATCGTCCACGTCCGCATCTCAATGATTTTTTCACACTGCCCTAGGTGGAACTACTAGTTGACTAATCGAAAAAAATTAATTGGTAAAATTGTTTATAAGAAATACATATTACATAAACATTGGTAACTCCTTCTGAAATGTGAACATTTTCTGATTTTCTGTATTTTATATTTCTTTTAAATAATATTATCATTAAATATCTTTCAGTTTTTGACTGATTGGAAACCAGTAGAAACAATATGGCCTAAAATGATTTATTATTATATCACATTTCTTTCAGCACTTCCCAGCAGTATACCACAATAATTCCTAACAAAGTATTCAATTAAATTGAACCCAGATTAGTGGCATTAAATTGATTGAATTGATAGATTAACCAATTAGAAAGTCTATGCTAAAAAAAAAATCACCATTTGTCGATTTTGAGTCTAGGACAGCCTCCTGCAGCACAATACACTGTCAAAACAATCCCACTTTTAGTTTATATATTTTATATCATAAGTATAGAACAGCTGCCCACAAATTCAATGCAAGATTTTTTAATACCAGGATTTCAATTCAAAGCTTCATTAGGCTTTTCAAGATTCCCTGGACGACATCACCTTGGGCTCTCACATTTCATACGCTGACTTATTAATTTGCTGACAATAAACTGAAAAACGTAATGCTATGTTTTATCAATAATTACAATAACTGTTAGCTGCAGCCTTAGTTTTAACGTTCTGTTAATGCTACACCAGACAGGACTGTTAACTTAAAACAATTTGGACACCAAATCTCTCATCATACACTGGATGAGGTGATCAATAAGCTAGCTTAGTGAGTATAGTTCTTTCAGTAAACCACTACACAGGTGTAAGGTTAAGGCTGTGAGTGCACACACTCATATTCAATCAACAGTGTTACTTTGACATAACATCTGAATTTACCACTGTAACACGTTATGACCAAACTGTGGGGCAGGAAAACAATCAGAAATATCTGTTAATGCACATTTTAGCCATTCCAAGACAGTTCAAAACATGTAAGGGAAAGGGCTCTATGCTGCACACTTTGCTACAGTTAATAGTCCGACAGCTACACCATTAACACACACATACAAGCAGTTAATGTGGGGTCATTCAAAGCGTTTGCCATACCTTCCAAGATGTCTGAATGATCAATGGAGAAAAAACAAAAGCAGAAACAAAAGAGAATGTAAAAAAAATGCCCAGCAAATGAAAAACTTGTATGCTGGAAACATCCCCACAGAAGTTAAAGGGTTCTAAAAATGTTGTTTGCTGAGTTTTACTGAAAATGTTTGATTAGTGCGTTGACCATCGGAGTCTCACCTATCTCCTCCTTACAGCCCTCGATCTCCAGCTGCAGAGTGTCCTCCAGGTTTTCCTTTAGACACTGCTCCGCCTGGATCTGCTCCTTCAGAAACAGAATTTCCGCTTTTAGCTTCTCCTCCATGTGATCAGCAGACGTCCGTAACGCCACCAGGTCCTCACGTAGCCCCAACACCAGGCCATGCAGCTCCTGAAGAAAAATTAAACCGCATTAGAGGCGTCAAATGTTAGGAATCATCGTCATTATACAGTACAACAATTTGGTTAAGATAATGCAGCAAGACTTTGCAGACTTTCTTCCTTTAAAAGTCTGGTGATAATGTAACTGGAAAATATGATGTTGTATGCTGATGACGCCACTGTATCTATATGGTGAAAACATCTAAACTAAAGATATTTTATAACATATGCAAAGTATTCACCATTACACCATATAATATGTCTGCTTTGACAACTTACAAAAATTATTACCAGTTTACTTGGTTGATACTAATTTCAGACCAGACTCTTACGTAAAAAAAAAAAAAAAAAAAAACACACCGTCCTCTCAATCATTTGAATGAGGCCAGCCTGTCAACACAAGTTGTAAAATCCTATCTCAAAACCGCTTTGCAGTCTTTTGGCATCTTATAAACCTACAAACTCAGGGATCTGCAACTCAAACCACCCATCCACAGGGCTGTTTAATTAATTAATTAATTAATTAAATGGGTTGCACCACACACAAGTACATACATGATACACGCCTTAGGTCAAAAACAAACACCAAGCTGTGTGTTTATTTCATTCCTGCCTTTTTCCTCTAACTCCCTCTGTCTAATTGTAATTTTTTTTATCTTAAGACATGCTTCTCTTTAGACATTTTGAGCTTGACTTTAATGAAAGTCCAAAATCCCATAGAAACCATATGTCATGGTCTCTGAATTCCATTTTCTTACTTGCTATTGTGGTTTCGTAAATAACTTCCCCGCAGTAATGCGCTGCCTATAGATTGTTTCCGAAAGCAACATTTTCAGAGGATTTTCTGCGGAGAGAATTTCTTTTTGATTTAATGATGAATTTATCTGCTGTTAGGGCCATTGCAATTTATATAGCAAACACCATTTAGCACAGTATTAGAAACTTAAGCAATTTAAGTTGTCTTGCTTTCTCTGAAATATGTGCAGAGCTGTTGAATAATCCAAAAATTACTGTATTCATACCCAACAGGGAGATTTCAAAGTATTCCAGACAGAAATGTTCTCCTTTCAGAAAAAAATAGGAATAAATAGTGACACCTATACAGAGCCTAAGTCCATTACATCACTATAGAACCATATTTCAAAAAAAAATATGTATGGTAGTCAAGGGCAAGAGACTTACTTATGCCATAGAATTGAGCACTGTATTACACATATGATGTTGGTCAATTTAAAATATAATTTGTTTTTGCAGTTTGTCATAAAACAGTAAAGTTACATTTAGTTGTGTGTGAAACCCGTTCAATGAACTACATCTCTCGTCTCGCACAATATATGTCCGCAACATATTAACGAAGTAATGCTAGCTAACGTTCATTGCTTGGTTGCCACTAGCTAGGTAACTTAGCTATGTTCCATGCAGAACTATCTCACCTGATGCGTTTAATCCAACGACTATTGGTCCTTTCATCACATCAACCTCCCATCTAAGTTTTTTGACATTAGCTTCAATAACGTTAGCTTCAGTCATTGAGAGAAACAGTAACAACGTCACATACGTGAATTTTGGGTTTGTGGTTTTTGTAATTATGTATAGTCTTATACCTCAACTGTTTTACAACAAACTGATACTTTCTTGACTTTCAAATTTATATTTTAAATTGACAAACATCATATGTGTAATTCAGGGCACAATTGAAACGGGATCAATATATTTGTTGTCCCTTGCCATTGACTGCCGTACAATTTCTTTTCCAAAATAAGGTCCCATGGTGGTCCACCGGAAGGGGAGGGACTTGGCCTCTATATAACTGCCAGGTGTAACCATTGTGCACAGATTGTAAAGTGGGGACATGAATAACAGTTAAATTACATTGTGCAAAAATTACACATTACATATCAAATTGCAAAATGTAACGCCAATATCTTTATTATAAATGACCAGACATGGGTGGGTTAATTGAAACTAACGAGCAGTAACTACGAAACTAGGAAGGATTTTTCACACAAATGTAGTAGTGGACATAAATAAATAAAAAAATGGGATACTACTTTGATTCTCCCTTGTATTTTTTACATTTTTGGTATTTTGACACAGTAAATATAGATTTAAATGTTATGTGAGCAGCTTGTTTAACCACCAACAAGATGAAACTGTCAGCGAATCATCAGTGCTACTCCACCTCCACTAAAGCACGAGCCCACTCTGCCAGAGCAAAATTCAGCAAGAGGCTACGACAGTGTGGGAGGAGATGAGTGTGCACACAGTTGTGGTGCTCTCCTCCACTCAAAGATGTTTTTTCCCTACCTAGTCAGAAGGCTCAAAAAGATTAGTGGTGCCACTGATCGCGGAAAATTAGATAATGGAGTCACAAAGGCGCTACCACTGAAGCAATTAGCTTCTGAAGGCTACACAGCAGGGATTATTTGTCTCTAATTTGGTTTCCCCACTCCTATGTGGCATGCACGGGGACACCACTGCTCATGCTGTAACAGTTTTGAGTGCAGATTCTGCCTACCAAGAGCAGCAGATTGTTCACAACAAATGGAGCAACGTCCCAGAATCATCCTCCTCAACCCACGTGAATTGTGAAACGGGAAATGACTCCAACCTACACATGAAGCTGTTGTTTGTTATTATAAAGATATCAATTATAAAGACAAAAATATGGGTGAAAGAATGGATTAGCACACGCAGGTAGCAGGGATTGTCTGAGCTATGGAGAGAGCGGGAGGTGGAGCCGTTTTGATGTGTCGTTGAGTAGTTCACACATAACGACTGGCGACCGCTTATCGATCGCTGATTTACCCCCGATCAGGGCTGGACTGGGACAAAAAAAAAAAAATCAGCCCTGGCAATTTTGGCCCAGGCAGCCCACCAAAATTGGTTGGACACCCCTCACCAATACACTATCCTGTGACGACTGATGAAATAGTTGATAGGGGGATAGGGGGTCGTCCCCCGGAAGATTTTGAGCATTAAACACTTAATATCCTACATTCTGGGAACATTTTCTGGAGACAGTTTCTGCACCAGGGAAGCACAAAATTCAGGTGGCAGGTGATAATTCAGAATATAAATATATAATACAATAATCAGTAGCTTAAGTTCCTTTATTTGGACAACACAGAGTTTTCTTCTATATTTACACTGCATTGCAGGCTTATAAACCTTTTTCATAGCATTTTTTGTTAATTAACATTTCTTGGTGCAAGCTATTTTTCAGAACATTTTTAACAAATGCTTTCAAATAGTGGTGGGTAGCCTGCATGTCCCCAGCGTCCCTAGTGTAAATGACCCTCCCTCCCTGGTCCCTCCCTACAGGTTGAGCTACTCCGTGCTTACCACTTCACCTCCACTCTCCTCCTGCTCACTTTCTCACTCAGCCCTGTCACTTTGTCACTCGCTCCTCCTCTGCCTGGCAGTGGCCACGGCTCTCCTTTACTCCTTCAAGTGCATGTGCCTGCACTACGCAGGGTACTGCAGCTGATGTTTAAGCTAATGCAGCCCCAGTAGCAAACATATCAGTTGTTTTCGCACATTTGGCAGCAGCCGTCTGAAGATTTTTTGGGGGGAAGGGCGTAACGCAACAAACAGAGAGCAGAGGGGGTGGGGGCTAGTAAGAGATGTGATAGGGCTGGCCTAGTGTCAGTATGGATAATTACCCAATGGGCCGCTGTCCACGCTTTATGGGCCAATCGTTGGCCCATTTTTACATACATAATTTATGTTCCACCAGACGGGCATTTGCCCGGTATGCCAGATTACCAATCCAGCCCTGCCCCTGATCACAACCCGAGAGTCGCCGAGCTCTCCAACCGGCAAATCAGGCTAAAAATTGTGAACTAGGCTTTAAGATAATTTTGCCACTTCTATTAACATGTTTATTTGTTGAAAAGCGGTGGAATGTCACTAAGTACATTCAGTCAAGTCCTGTACTTCACTAAAATTTTTAGGTATTTGTACTTTACTTGAGTATCATATATGCCACTTTTCAAAACACATTACATTTCAAAAATGTGAAGGGAAATACTGTAATTTTTACTCCACTACATTTATTTCGCAACTTTAGTTACTTTGCATGTTGAGATTTTATCTACAAAAATCCACTTAATTTCAGTATAAAAGATATGATGCATTGATATAGATTTAACTACCAGACAGCATATAAAGTATACAAAATAACACAAAAAGAGCTGTGGATTTTGTCCCCCATCACGTCTATTGAAATTACTTTAAGAACGGATCTGTCAGTGGCTAGTATGGACAAAACAATTACAGAAAACAGTGCTTTCAATGTACATACTTGAACTTTGACCAGCCACAATAAGGACATGCGACTTTCACAATAATTGTCACTAATAATGATCCATTCATTAAATTTGCATAATAAGTACTTTAGGTAAATTCTGCTTATAATACTTCTGTACTTTTACTTCCGTTAAGTGCAATTTCTGTAACTAAGCAGTCTTTCCCATATATTCATTTATTTGTGGTGGCCCACCCACAATATCAATGCTGACCGCCACATATTGATTTTCGATTTTTTTTCTAGGCCTATTTAAAATCGTATTTGATTGCAGAGTTGCAGCGCGTATTCGCACAGCACATCCTCTCACTCGTCCCTCTCTCTCGCTCTCTCTCCCTCTCCCTTATGAACACAGCTGTCAATGTCGGAGACCCAGCTTAAAAAACATAAGGAGAGTTAAGTTATAATACAGCTGAGTTTTCGGGGCTAACACACTGTGTATGTATGTATGTGTATATATATATAATATGAATATGTGTCTACTCATCTACTCTAATGATAAGGGATGGGTAATTTAAAAAAAAAAAAAAAAAAAAACTAGTTCTAGTGAACGTTGGAAATTTAATCTAAAACTAGTAAAACTTGGTAAATCTGGAACTACTGGATCAAAGAATATAAAAATCCAGACCACGCATTTGAGAAAACATTCAGTCCTAGCTCTCTGTACAGTTTTAGATATCTGTGCTATAGACACATTTTGGTTGGCTCAAAGAAAGCTTTGCCGTTTCATAACCAGCCCTGTGACAGATGCTAATGTTGAGTTTGAAAGATGTGATTTGGGCTTCACATACTTGCACAGTATTGGGCATTTGGAAGTCCTCTTGTTGCTGTAGTTCTACATGCAGCCTGTGTTTTCCCTGCAGGCTCTCATTGTCTCTCTGCAGTCGGCTTAGTTCATCTGCCACCTGCTCCCTGGACTTCACCAGCACCACCTAAAACAGACAAACAAAATAAATCACTCCATCTCATCATGTGTCTGTTAGTCTGTAATATGGACCCAGCACCACATGGTAAAGTGTGACTCACTGGCTAGTGTCTACTTTTAGAGCAACCCGATTCTCCCTGCAGAGCTATTATTTCTCAACATTATGACTAAACTAATGACAGTATTAAGGCACATATCCTTTTAGATCAAAGCCACAAGCAGCGAAAGGAATTTCTGATTGCTCTGGCAGACAGGTTTGTATGCAAAGGCCTAAATGGCACACTGAAGTGTGTGGTATGACAGTTTGCAGCTGCACATTCATTACTGAGAATGTCTCATACTTCTTCCTGTTTGTTTTTCCTCACAATGATCTGCTAGAAAAAGTAAGTGCACTTACATTGCTTAGCAATGCATATGAAAATTTCTGCATTGATGTTCAGTATACAAATTTGTAAATTTCTCTTTTGGTAGGTGAGCAACATTCAGACATATTTAACTTTTTAATAAATAAAAAATCCTGTAGCAAAGAGTTGTGTCAGCAAATGTTTGTGGTAGGGAGGAACTGTGATGTTATACAATTGTTCCATCTTGCTCCCAAAAAATAACTATTAGGTTTAAACTAGACATAAAACACTTTTAGTGTTAGATTAATCTTTTAGTGGACTGACACAGAAAAATAATAGAAAAAAATCTACATAACTGTTATGTGTTAGGGTATGTTTCTAACATATGTGTTTATATAATTTTAAAATGTAACATTTTTGGGAATGGGACTGTTTGTGAGACAGAATAAGACATCCAAAGATGTCACCTACAGCTAAATTGTTTTACTTTACACTTTGTTACACATTTTTAAAAAAACAACCAAAAAAACCAACTAAATCTTGATTTTATAACACTTCATCATAAGTTTGTCTAATCTGATGTTCTGATCTTATTATATTTTTATTGGTTCCTGTTAGTACCCAGCATTAGCAGACTCTGACATTTGAAGGAACTACAGATCCAAACACAGCTGGCAAGAAGTAGTGGCACAGGGCTAACGGTCAAAAATCCTCACCATCTGTTCCTGTGTGTTCCTCTTAGCTTCACTGAAGGCCTGTTGTAGTGTGCTGAGCAGCGTTTCTGACTCCTGGACTCTTTGCAGGAGGGCGGACACCTACAACACAGGCAAAAATATCGCTAAGACAAGAAACAGCCTTCAAAATGTGTTTGGTTTATAGTTAGAAATGCTGAATATACATTACACATACAATAAAATAAAATGTATTCATGCTCGTGCGTGCACTGTGGTCATCTTACACACCTTAGTGATGGTTTGTTTGAATGTTAGAAGAGGTAATAAAAAACAGTCAAGTTAATCTCTCTTGTTTTCACTTTGTTCGAGAAAATTCTGAATTTGAGAGCACTTGCATAAAAGTACAAACTACCAGCTGATTACTACAAAGCAGAAATTGCACGGAAAGCTGACCATTGAGGTTTCAAACGGCATCAGATGCCACACCTTACAAGACCGTGTTTCTACCAGTTGTGACCAGTGCCACAGCTGTGACATCAGTCTAAAATGAAACTGGGGTTTGTGAGCTGACAAAAGGGGTTCTCACACTTTAAAAAAAAGTCTGTGGTCAATGTGTAATGTTCTCAGCTGCATGGCTGAATCTTACGAAATCAGCCATGCGTTCAAATGATGATTGATGATGATAAAAAATAATTCTTTAACTGCACCTATTTAGCTTTTTACAAGTGGTATACATTTAATAATTGGTTTGGTTTAACACAATATAATGTAGCTGTGAGCAGACGTAAGGACATTTTAAATATTTAGTAAGAGCTGCCATTTCCTTTACTTCCGTCCATATGCTGTCACAGTGTGTAAGTTTTAGAAAACACCTTCATAGTCACATAGAGTCACTTGACTCTATTTTCATTATTTAAAAAGGTGTGTGCACTCAAGTGTGTAGAGAGTATAGCAGAGTATAGAGAGACTTTGGTGATTTGTTTTGCTGTGGAGACCCGTGTTGCATTCAGTATGGGAAATGGAAGAATCCATTATCACACATTATTAGTAGGAGTGGTAGTGGTTTGTAAGGGACTATTAACTCCTCTCATCCCATTTTGAAAGCAGCTCTCTCCTCATTATGATGTTTATGATGACTGTTTGGTCGTGTCTCAAAAAGCTTTTGCTGGGAGGAAAGTACAGTTACATACTCTTATTCTCTTACAGGACAAGAAGAACTACAAATTTTTATATATATATATATACACACACACACACACACACACACACACACACACACAATTCTATATCAAATTGTTGTTTCAGGTCACTGCAGTATGAAATTAAAGAAACACATCTATGATCCTGATCATATTTTCGCCCACAGCTCTACTGAATACAAAATATGATGCTTCAGGCACTAGTTTTGTCAGACCTGTTGGAAAGAGGATGAGTCATGCTGATGTTGCTCTGGAAACCTGCTGGAGAGAGGGCTGATGCAAGTGGACGTATAGAAGAGACAGGCTTTCAAATTGTGAAGGGACTTATTTTTTAATTGGAATCTCCCTGAAGTGAAATCAAAAAGCTCGTAGTGACACTGGGAGCCTTGATCAATCATTACAGATACCATTAATAAGTTCAAAACATACTAACAGCGGGAGAAACACTTCAGAGACACAGGTCTCTGTCACTCCTGATGACTTTTTCTACACTAAATGTCTGGAACTATGCGTTTTTGTGGCTAGTTGCTCATGATTTAATCAGTGAAATCAGAGACAGCAGAGGCAACACACACCTGCAGCTTTCAGATGGCGGTAAAGGGAAGTAAACAGATGAAAGGAAGGGAGAAAATTCATACTGCATAACCAGCATAGATTTACAGCTTAAGCAGTTAGTTGATTTACAGAAGATTAATCAGCAATAAATGTGATAACTGATTAATCTTTTCTGGTCATTATTTCAAGCAAAAAATGTCAAACATGATTTTTGTAACCTGAATATATTTGCTGGATAAACAAAATAAGATATTGGAATATGTCAACTTGAGCTCTGGGACTTGATTATTTTCTGACATTTTTTGACAACAAACAAACAATAAATAACAGAAAATAATCAGCAGATTGATCAATACTGAAAACAATCATTAGTTGCAGCCATCCAATAAATAAAACTGCATTCTTACTGTGCATTTAGATGTATTAACTGGTTAAAGAATGGACATGACAGTGAACAGATAAATTATGAACATACATAAGAGGGTTTGTGTGAACTGAAAGTGACTTTTGAAGATACATTTCCACAAACTGCAGCGGATGTACCGTGTGCAAAGCACTGTTGAGCTGTTCCAAGTGGGCACATGATGGCAGGTACAGTGAATCTTGACACCGAACTTGCACTGCTCAATAACCAAGTTACCCTTCCTCTTACTCTGCCTCTTGTCATTCTGCTGTACTAAGTGATCGAAACAGCAAACCAGCACAGACTGTAAATTGCTGGTGCAGAGCCGCACTTTAGGTAAAGCACCTTTACATAGATAGTGCCTATAATCTTTAACACTCAAACAGGAAGTCAACACCTTGATTACTTTGAAAACATTATTTAAAGGTCTGAACTATAGTAGACATAATAGACATTCTCTACTTTCCACCAAGTCACTAGACCTTGACAAATAGCCTGAAAACAATTATTCAGATGTAAGAGACAAAGACATTAACATCAGCCAAGCAGGGCCAGGTCTCATGGCCAAGACACTCTTAGACTCTCTTAACTACTTAGATGTGAGGGACTATAACAACATTAATACTTAAACATTGATTTGATCAAATACAAAAATATGAGTTAGTTCTCTTTCTCAGAGGTTATCAAACTAAGAGGACCCCGTAGGGAGGCATGGGAGAGTTGTGGGGAAGGAGAAAACAAAGTGAAGTGTATAATGTGTAAGGGTGCATGCTGACGTTCTAAAAACAGCGGGAAGTTAGTTATTGAAGTTTGGCCTGTGGATTTGGTCGGCTTACATTCACTGTGACTTTCACTTCCCCAGAATATCATCATCTGCGATGTCTACCTCAAATAAATGTCCATAAAACCACAAATTTTACTGTCAGAACTTCCCTAAGAATCAAGGAAGCTTTCTTCAGTAGCAAAGTAATCCAGTGAGAGTTTCATCCATGGGTACACTGCAAACAGGAACTGCTAATAGCTAATTTAGCATGGCACCAATTTGCCAAAATGTAAACCAAGATAGGTAAAAAAATAAATAAATAAAATTGGGGCTCGGGTACAAGCCCACAGCCTAACTGACTGAATGCATGGCAATAGCATTATACTTCTTGTTAACATCCCCTAAAGCATTGTGGGAACTTCAGAGTCTGAACAGTCTACAGAGTTCATGGGGAGTATAACACAGCTATTATTATATGAACATTATTTAATAAAAAGTACAGGCTTAAAAAGGTACAGCGTGTAATGGTGCTTTCAGACAAAAGCGAAGAGAGCGTTAGGGGCGGTGAGCAGGGAGCAGCGCTCCAGCTTTTGGACAAATATACACCCGTGGTCGGACTGGATTATGCTCTGACAACTACGCCGTTGGCTCAAGGGAGGAGCTCGGAGTAAACTGCTTTTATTAAATTAGCTTTTTACTTTAGTTTTTGGGATTACAACGTTGATTTATCTTCACTCGAGCTTCTCAGCAGCTAGCTTCCATGCACATCCAGTTCCAGTGTTGTTAGAGTCGTTTGGCACTTCTTAATATTTATATAAAAAACGGACAAAACTGGACATTGCCGGCAGAAAACAAAGCGAGGAGGTTGAACTACCTGGTGAGTTCAGAAAACATGTGTATGTAACTTTATTCCCACTATCGTTGTACTTTACTGTGACCAAGTTAGCATAGCATAGCCCTCGCTCATCGATCCAAACTTCATTCAGAAAACAAACATTTTAGAAGTTGTTGTCCAGCTGTCTTGCAGACAGACCTGACAAAGCATGAATTCATGTTTAACAAAACTGTATCATGTTGTAGTAATTTCAGCATCAGTTTGATCCGTTTATTGCTATTTAATCACAGCAAAATGTTTACTTTGGGTTCATACAGCTGTAGGCAAGTTGTGTTTATTCACGTTGTGTGTGAACACTCCAGGGATGTCCAGCAATAAAGCATTGTGTGGATTAAATTCGCGTTTGATCTGAATGCACAGTAAGAACTGAGACTACTCTCCACCTGTACGAAGTCATACTCCAAAAAACAAAAAAACAGGGGGCAGCATATCGTATATCAGGTCATAACTGCAGCTAACTGCCGTTAGTTAGTTAGCTTGGTTAGCAGTGCAGCTAAATTAGCGGTTCTACGCTGACTGAGTCTGGAATGGGCACCAGAACCAGAGCCAGACAGGCAGCCTCCCAGTGAACACGGCTGGACGACATGCTATCGACCTACCACCTCTCAACGCACAACTGGTATTACAATACTGGATGGGCCGGAGCTAGCTCCTTAGCATGCTAACTTTAGTAGATATCTCTAAAACACAGTACATAAGACATTGATATCAGAACTGTTACTTAATAATGTTAGTTCACGTTTTGAATGATTTAAACTAAAATTCCGTCCTAGTCTTACACATTGTACCTTTAAGTCTTTAAGTCAACACTGCCAAGAAGTATACCAGATATCTGAAGGGAATGCAGTCAACATAATCATCATTATCATTGTTTTCATTGCTTCAAAGTTATTAATTTATTGTGACCAAACCTTAGCAGCGGTTTCCTCGTTGCCTAATTTGAAAGAATCTTCCAAATTCTGTTTCTCTGTCATCGTCCTCTCCAGCTGATCATTGGCCTGACGGAGCATCACCTGTAGCTTCTTCACCTAGAAGACAGTGTTATGGACAGATTATTTCAAACACAATACCATGCTTCTGAAAACAATCCACCGTTTGATGTTAAACGTTTTTGTAGTAAAAAGGTACTAAAGTGACAGCAAAGACACAAACCTGATCTCGTGTCTCAGCCTCTTGTCCTTGGATGGCCTGCAGCTGCTTCTCGTAGTTGGAGCACATATCACAACGCCGGCCGAG
Organism: Micropterus dolomieu; assembly: GCF_021292245.1. Lineage (NCBI taxonomy): Eukaryota > Metazoa > Chordata > Actinopteri > Centrarchiformes > Centrarchidae > Micropterus > Micropterus dolomieu. The sequence goes on from NC_060172.1 coordinate 9,978,508, forward strand.
CTTCCTGCCAGCATTTTTAACCTGGTGACAGACCAACAAGAAAACCCTAAAACACTTCAAGATAACTTCTTGATAATGTATTGCCTAACATATTGGAATATTTTGGTCTCGACACTTTTAAAACAGCTGTCCATTAACAGCAACTTTGTTTTCTAATGTGCTATTTTGACAATAAATTAGGATTGTTATTGAAATGTAATGTTCTTCTTCTCCTAGTCCTAGGACTGAATCCAGGGAATTGACATCCCCAGTATGTGCTGGCAGCCTTCTTCCAAACCTCATGATAACTCCCATGTAGCTGTCACAGTCAGACCTTAAATTGCTGTTATTTCAGTAATCTTGTAAACTTTCCACCTGTAGCAATTTTAACTTAAAGGTTCAGTGTGTAAGATCTAGTGGTGAGGTTGTGAATTGCAACCAACTTTCCAGTCTACCACTGCCCCCTACCCTTTCAAAGAGCTTAGGACAGCTACGGTGACTGACAACAGCAAAAAAGGTGTCTCTTCTGAGACAGCAGAGCGTGGCCAGTAAAGAAATTAGTTTTTGTTTTTTTGTTTTTTGTTTTTTTGTTGTTTTTTTTTTTTTTTAGGTAGATATATTAAGAAATGATATTTACTTAATTATTCAGTAAAATCATTATTATTGTGACCTGGCCACTGACAGATGGCCAAGAGTACATGGAAAATGTAAGCCAAGTGTGTGAAACACTGTCACTGTTTTCTGCACCACAGTCCATTATAAACCACACATTAAATAAAGTTTATACAAACACTGACAAGGGAAACTCCTTACTTCTCTCTGTGATTATAGACCCTCGACAAAACTGCCCGCCAGCAATAATATCTGGTCCGTGGTCAGATTATGGTGCTTTGATAGCGGCAAAAAATATAAATAAATAAATACTTTGATAGCGGAAATAGATCTCAGTCAGGACAGCAACAGTTACTCACATAATCACTTCCTCTTTAGTGGTTTTGCCAACAACATAAAAGCGTGAAAAGCTTGTTGACTGTAATGCTGTATTTGGAGTTGAACTGAGCTTTTACTGTGAAAAATTCTGAACGACATTAAAATAGTCTGTAGCCTGCTTGACACACCTCTGAAAGAGCCATCAGAGAAGGTGATTCCCCTAAATGTCCTTTGCCTGGTGATTATGTGCCTGGTCCTCAAATGATGAAAATAACATGCAGAAATGGCTGCACATGATGGATTTTCCTTTCCTGCCACTGCACACTGTAATAACCTCAGATCAGCCCTTTAAAGACGGTCAGACACTGAAACATTTGTGAAAAACAATCAAATGATTCTGGATGGTTTAGGTTTTTTGTTGTTATCCTTGAAATATTACTATAATCTAACAAATAAATATGAAAGAATACATTCAGAAAATTAAGACACCAATAAATACCACCAATCATCAGGAGTTCTGATGTTAAAATCAAATATTGGTAATGAGAGGAAAGGGATATATTTCCAGGAAGTAATCACCTCTCATCATCATCATAATCAAATCCAAGGAAAATCTTCAATCCTACCTATTGCTATAACCACAAAATTCTCAGACCATATTTAAGCACAGCACTGCATTTAAAGTATTAAAACTTTTCTGAAAATGTCTTGGTGGTGCACCTCTTGCTGTAGCAGGTTCCACTCGCTGTCGCTGACCAGTCTGTAGCCTGCAGGAGGTAAGAAGGCGGTGTCAGGGGCGTGGGAGATGCTGGACAGCAGAGACGCTGTCTCCTCCTGCTCAGGCGTCATGGCTTTGATGGCCTTCTCCTGGTCTTTAGTCAGGAGGAAATGACTTGCAGTCAGCTTCATGGAGCTGACGGACCAAGTTTCACCAAAACTACTGTCTGTCACCCCACAGTCGGCCCCCACCAAGGGCCCGAAGTCCGACTCGTCCAAGTGGCTGGCCGACTTGGCTTTGTGGTTGTGGCCGCCAAGGCCCTGCTGGACAGACAGCGAGGAGCCAAGGCTGTCTGTTGACTGAACTCTTCGCAGGTTGTCCTTGTAGGGGTCCATGGGGCCCCCTGCCACCACATCAGTGTCTAAGGAGTGCATGGAGCCGTGGGTGCTGAGGTTTGCATTGGGCTGAACGAGAAAGAGCAAAGCAAGTGTCCTGAGAAATTTGTAAATAAGGGGTTTCTATAATTTCAGAAAAAAAAACATGATAAATATATAAACAAATGGGGTGTTCTTTCAATCTGGGAAGACATGACAAGTTTTTTTTATTAATCTTGTTTGTTGTGTTAATCAACACTACATGTTTTAAATTTACCCTGTGGAGTTTTTGACCACTAGTAGCACTCTGGAGTAGTTATATGAGTGGATCCCCATTTTGTTTCTATCATGCACATATGCAAGGACACCAATGAGCCAACATAAGCAAAGAAGAAGAAGACGACTGCAAACAATTAAAAATGGTTGTAAATCAAAGAAAAGAAAGAAAAAAAAAATATCGGCTTTCAAAATGTTAACCATGTTTGTTGTTAGACCCCTGAGGATACACACAGTGTTGCTGAGATATACTGAATGTAAACTTTTGTTTGTAAAACTCCACAGGCCACCTTAAATCACCGTTTCTGCACAGGCAAAAAAGACTTCTGTGCTTACATTACATGGATCAATAGAAAGAAATGGCTTCAGATCGCTGAAAGATGCAGACATTATGTGTATGTCTGTGTGTCCCGCAGCAAGGATCTGTGTGGTTTCTATCACAGCACTAATAATAATAATAATAATAATACATTTTATTTATACGCGCCTTTCTGGACACTCAAGGTCACCTCACAAAACATAATAAAACAGTACAGCAATAAATCGATAAAATTAACAACTATAATTACAGTGCATAAAATCAGGGTACATAAACAATTGGAAACAAAGATTGAGAAAGAGTGATCATGTGGGATATGCCAGTTTAAAAAGATGTGTTTTCAGGCGGGATTTAAAAATGGAAAGGAAGTCAACGTTGCAGATGTCTGGTGGAAGAGAGATCCAGAGACGAGGGGCAGAGCGGCTGAAGGCTCTGAACCCCATGGTGGTCAAAGGATGTGCAGCGCGAATGCGCTCTGCAATCAAATACGATTTTAAATAGGCCTAGTAAAATAAATCTAAAATCAATATGTGGCGGTCAGTGTTGATATTGTGTTGGTCGCCACAAGTAAATTAACGTATGGGAAAAACTGCTGTACCAGTGGGTGACAGAGACAGTCTGAGGCGATTAATGTTACGTAGATGGAAGTATGCAGACCGAGTCACATTATTAATGTGAGCTTGAAACTAAAGTGTGTTGTCGAGGATCACACCCAGACTCTTTACCTGAGGGGAGGGGGAAACTGGGGAGATGTCAATGGTAAGAAAAAAAACGTCAGATTTAGTCAAAGTGGATGTGGTGCCAATGAGGAGAACCTCGGTTTTGTTACTGTTAAGTTTGAGGAAGTTGCAGGAGAACCAGGATTTGATTTCCGTTAGGCAATGAGAGAGGGAGGTGGGTGGGACAGACGTGGTAGGTTTGGTTGACAGGTAGAGCTGTGTGTCATCTGCATAGCAGTGGAAATGGATGTTAAACTTATGGAATAGTTAGTTTAGCTCTGGGGAACACTGGTAGTGACAGGGGATAGCGCTAATTTGAAATGTTTAAGTTGGATGAACTGAGTGCAGCCAGAGAGATATGATTTAGACTAGTCCAAGGGTGTATCAGTGAAACCAATAGAGACTAATCTGTCTAGGAGGAGGTTATAAGAGTGTCAAAGGCTGCACTCAGATCAAGGAGGATGAGAACAGTTAGTAGTCCGGAATCAGCTGCCAGGAGAAGATCATTGGTGATTTTTACCAAAGCTGTTTTTGTGCTATGGCAGGGACGGAAACCAGACTGAAATTGTTCATAGAGGTTACTGTCAGACTACAGAGGCCACAAACTGTAAAATACTATTTCAATACTAAAGCCAGCTCAGTTTAGCAGATCTTTGGGATAGAAACCAGGTGCGAAATTGGACTGTGGGCCAGCTCTGTCTGAAAGAAATCCAACCAATCATCCAACAGTCAATAAATCTGGACCCATTAGAACTGCACATCAAAGGACAACCAATTGGCCTAATTCTAAATGTCAATCCAGACCAATTTAGGGTTCAAATCCGGCTTAAAGATGGGGTAGGTAATGGTGGAGCAACTAGCAAGAGACAGCTAGATTTTAGTATCCAACCGGAAAAAATTAAACAAATAAATCACACACTCTCCCTCTAAAACCACAAAACACATTTTCACTGGAAGGTCATTTTGTGCTTATTACAGGCCTTCAACAACCACATAAACAGAGATTTTTTTTGTATCAGAGGATTCGATTTATTGATTGCCGTCTGGGTGTAAAAAGAATTTCAGTAAAAATGCGTGTGACCTTTCTGAGAAGTCCTGGTAAACAAAGGTTTTACAGATAACAAGATTCCAGGATATCTGAAGCTTATAAATTATAAAATGATGTCACATTAAATGTACCAGATAAGACATGTTATGTTAAAACTGGAATTCTGCCTGCTTTTAAGATGTCTTTTATGAAATCCCAGCTACTGTAGACAAAGATTAAGACAGTTAAAAGTCACAAAATTATATATTAAAGCATCTCTGGTTTTAAGCCGTTTTCACCAGGAGCTTCGCTTTAAGACCGCTAGAAACACAATACACAAGGACAAACGTGAAGGTGCCGTGTTGCCAGTTTGTAGATCACATTTCTCAAAAGGGAATATAATATGACGTTAGACAATAATAGGCTGCTCTGTTCTCTCTGAGGGACATATCGCATTACAGGAAGTACCTCGTCGACGCTCAGCCCGAGGAATAAATCCTCCAAAGGCTCGGTGTTGTCTGCAGCATCCTCCTCGTGCTGCTCCTTCACTTGGCTCAGCCTCTCTTTTTCATCCTCCTCCTTGGATAGAGAAAATGTTTTAATCATTATTTGTCACGATTGTTCCTTCTACTGACTTTACTGAGAATTACACTAACAAGCAACTTTAATATGTATTTTCATTTAAAATGTATATGTATATGTTTACTTTGAACACATACCTCCATTTTTTTAATCATATTTTTATGGGCACTCCAGGGAATATCAATTGGAGTTGGTTTACTCATTTTAAGGATAATGTGTTTTTGCAAGCGAGCTCTCTTTACTGTAATAGTAAATACACTCACCTAAAGGATTATTAGGAACACCATACTAATACAGTGTTTGACCCCCTTTCACCTTCAAAACTGCCTTAATTCTACGTGGCATTGATTCAACAAGGTGCTGAAAGCATTCTTTAGAAATGTTGGCCCATATTGATGGATAGCATCTTGCAGTTGATGGAGATTTGTGGGATGCACATCCAGGGCACGAAGCTCCCGTTCCACCACATCCCAAAGATGCTCTATTGGGTTGAGATCTGGTGACTGTGGGGGCCATTTTAGTACAGTGAACTCATTGTCATGTTCAAGAAACCAATTTGAAATGATTCGAGCTTTGTGACATGGTGCATTATCCTGCTGGAAGTAGCCATCAGAGGATGGGTACATGGTGGCCATAAAGGGATGGACATGGTCAGAAACAATGCTCAGGTAGGCCGTGGCATTTAAACG
>NC_060172.1:9984220-10043297 GCF_021292245.1 Micropterus dolomieu
CTGACCTCTAGTATCAACAAGGCATTTTCGCCCACAGGACTGCCGCATACTGGATGTTTTTCCCTTTTCACACCATTCTTTGTAAACCCTAGAAATGGTTGTGCGTGAAAATCCCAGTAACTGAGCAGATTGTGAAATACTCAGACCGGCCCGTCTGGCACCAACAACCATGCCGTGCTCAAAATTGCTTAAATCACCTTTCTTTCCCGTTCTGACATTCAGTTTGGAGTTCAGGAGATTGTCTTGACCAGGACCACACCCCTAAATGCATTGAAGCAACTGCCATGTGATTGGTTGATTAGATAATTGCATTAATGAGAAATTGAACAGGTGTTCCTAATAATCCTTTAGGTGAGTGTATCTGTGTATTGTGTAAATGTGCAACTCTTGACTTTTACAGTAAGTGTTTTCCTTTCTCTTACTTTGTTATTTTTGACAGTTATAATATATGTGAAAACCTACTGGGCAATAATCATGATTCTCAAGCACAATTCTCTGCCTCAGCATCTGTTTCTGACCATCTGTCCATCCATCCATTTTTTTCACTTGACATCAACCACACAGCAGCTGTTCATTTTATTATTGCTAAGAAGATTACATTTCTCAGTTGGAAAGATTTAAATAAATTATCTGTCAAACCACCTCCTCAAACTGCACTGAAAAAAAAAAAAACACCTTTCCATCAACTGTTTCTCCAGAGCAGCAGCTTATCACCGCAAACAGGGTAAACTCGATGCTATAAAGCAGAGACAATACTGTGTGTGTACCTGGTCTTTCTTCTTCTTCTCCTCCACCTGGCGGAGCTGTTCAGAGGACAGCACGCTCTCTATCCTCTGCATGTCCCTCATGAGGAGGCGTTGGGACTCCAGGAACTGGTCGTTGGCTCTCTGCCAAGTGTGTTTCAGCTGGTTGTGCTGTTGCCGCTCCAACTCCAGCTTGTGACACACTGAACACACCAAACAGGTGAGGTGAAAGAGAGTTTTATACTTACAGGAAATTTGTGTGCCAGAAACACAACACTGCATGTACATGTGTAGACATTTCATTTTATAAGAGGCCAACTCTCCCGCACACATATCATATCTCACTGTAAAATATTTGATTTGTGTTGCTTTAATAATGTAAATAAGTATTATCTTACTGATCTTCATCACTAATGAAGGATCTCAGATCTGAAAAGAAGTTTCTCTCTAACCAGCTCTCTCTGAAGCCTTCCCCTCTCATCAGCCTGTGCTGCAATAACAAGTTCTTAATGGGGCAGTACACCAATCTGAAGTCGACTCGAGTCACCAGTTTTTACCTGACACTTGGGATAGTAGTGATATAAGTGAGACAGAGCAGAGAGTGGAGTATGTGTCTGTATGGAGCTGGTGTCATTCTAAAACTCTAACCGTATCTAACATGTCATTTGTTTTATTCATCAAAGGACTTCTATCAAAAAGCATTACTAAGTACCATCGTGAAGCTCTTTCCGTAGTTTCTCCGCATCCTCCTGCAGAACAGACTTCTGAGTGTTCAACACAGCCACATACATCTCCAGGTCCGTACGACACGACTTCTCAGCCTCAAGAACATGATTGAGCTCCTTCACCTGTAAAAGAAAATGAGAAACAACTTAAATTTCCTTTTAGCAACTTCTGTATCAGGAGATAAGTGTAACTGAACAGAGGTTTAGACAATTTGAAGCAGTATTATTTCATGTTTTGGTCTCTTGAGGGCAGTGGAGAAAGCTGTAAATACTGTAAACATTGACATATTCTCACCTGATAGATGACGTTGTGGCGAACAGTCGCCTATTTACACACCGAGCACACACAAAGCAACATTAGCATCTATTTGGCCACCTGATTATGTCTAAGTTCAAAATTTCCTCTCTCTTTAGCCCTGTTTTTGGTCTCCACCGAGTTTTGAGGAAAATATCTGGCTCTTCAGTTGCTAAATACTCCACTTTCCGCTGTTAAAAGCTGTGCAGAAAGCGTACGATGTTTTTATCACTATGACATTTGTCTCAGAAAAATGCCGTGTGCTGCGGCTGAAAACGGGGTTGGTGAGAAAGCTGAGTCTGAGCTAAAACAGTAAATATGTGAGCTTTAAAAACCAAAAGCATTAGCTGAAAAATTATGAAGGGGGGGGAACAGCAGAGTCTGGTGATCATTCTCTGCAGTTTTAACACTATTAATGATTCCTTTCACATAACATATGATCTACTGTTAATATAAAAATATTGATTAATGCAGCTTTAAAGAAAAACAAAGTTTTCACTGTGTCAATACAATATAAAAATATCAACAAAATATTCTCCTCTGTGCATCTGTTTCCTTGTAGTATAGTAATATAGCTTACTGCACTGCATTGTAACTGACAGGTCATGCCATAACCACAGTAATCTATGAAAATTGCAACTGCCAATATTTATCAACCACTGTTCACTCCTACAACTTGAGAGTACCTTTGACACACTAAATTACATTTAAGGTTCATTATAAAATTCAAAAGCAAAAAGTAGCCAGACTTTGTAATGATCAAAAACAGCCAACAGGTTTACAAAATTAAATAAACAGCCCAGGCCTACCTCAGTCCTTAGCATAGCGGACACCTTGTCTACTGTTTTTTATTCATAAATAGCAACATGTCGACATGCTGTGGGGTTTGTCTGGTCTGTTGACTGTGAGAGCCATGCAGCAAACTTTTGAATATATATTTTGTACTGATTAACTGATTGAACATCCTTAGTACAATTTAATAGCCTAGTCCAATATGTGTACGTCACTTAAGACTGCCTGAAATCACTATAGGGCTGCAGCTAACGATGATTTTAGTATTCGAAGCTTCTATGGATTATTTCAACGATTCATCGATGCGTTGTTTAAGAAGTGCTTTTGCTTGGCGGCGGCGGCGTTGTTTGTTATTATAAAGATAGAAGACAAAGAATCTGGGTGAAAGGATGGATTAGCACACGCAGGTAGCAGGAAATATCTGAGCTACAGAGAGAGCTGGAGGTGAGTTAAAAGGTGCAGCTCCCTGACACCCAGTTAACTCATGACTGTGAGGTTACAACTCACGGCCCAAAAAGGAGAACAACAAACGCACGTGTGCACATTTTCAGCCGAGGTCTGCGGTTTACTTTGGCTGGCCTTCAGCTCAACAATCAATCATGATTTCAGTTAAATGTTAAAGTTGCTGTTACGGTTACCTTGTCTGTGGTCCGCTGGCAGAACACCGGCTGCTTTCTGATCAGGTGCCGCCGTGCTGTTGCCGAGGCGACATAGATTTCATTTTACGTTGGACGGACGGTAACATTACAGAGTTGTTGTTTTCTTTAGCTTGAAATAATCCCATACTTTTTGTCCCTCGCTATTTTCTCTCACTTCCTCCACTTTGCAAACAGCGCCATCATAATCACGTCGTGTTTCCAGCGTAAGCGCAATGTGCGACAGTAATAAATGTCCCTGCGAAACACTGTGCTGTATAGTTACATGGATTAAACGAAGCATCGATGCAAAGATTTTGCGTCGAAGCATTTTATGAATCGATTTAATCGATGAATCGTTTCAGCCCTAAATCACTTAGCAACACATTTTCTAACCGACATTATTACCTACAACTGGCAAGACCATCAAACCCTGTAAATTAAACTTCAGAATTTTAAAATATTTTTTTAAGGAGAAAGAATTCAGTGTTTTGAAGAAGACTTTAAGACCTGCAGATTCTCTGTTTGCAGATCAAATGAAACATAAAAGAAAAGAAATAACTAACTTGGGTAAACTAAAAAGTACTCTAAGTTCTGAATGTATGATTCAGTAAAAAGGCTTTCTCCTTCTAATATAATGAAATATTTTCTAATTCAAATTACTTAGAAAGGGCAGCTGCCACGCCTGGTCCATATCATGCCTGGTGAACATTTTAGGTTCTCATTTTCCCGGCTGAATCATTGATTTAGTGCCAACTAACCTTAGAGGCCTCCAGTTCTTTCACCCTGTCCTCGGCTGTCGTCAGCTTGGCTTTCAGAGCTGCTATCTCCTGCTCCATGGGCATCACCACTGAACGCAGCTTCTCTGCATCCTCTTGGGCCTTTAAAAGGGTTTTACATCACTCATTAAAACTGTATACACGTGCACAGCTACTAAAGTTTTTATTAATATGCTTCATGTCTTTTTACAGCCGCAAAAATATGACATAACATTGAATCAAATTTTCCATCCAAACCAAAGAGAAAGATGTACTTGTGTTTAAAAGTTTAAGTAATATAATATCCATACATGAACATCAGGAAGGGAATTATCCCAAAAACCACAAAGAGACTAAACTTAAAGAGTATTTTAACACCAGGCTGAAAAGCAGTGTTTCACTGCACTCTATGGTTGACCACCCCCCCTGGTTTTTGATGAATATGGCTGGGTGTGCTCAGAAGTGTACTTAAAGACACAGTGAACTTAAAAATCCACTTTCCAAGATCTGATCCTGTGTCTCTTGGTGCGTTCCATTTGACATGGGAAGTCTGAATTTCCAAGTTCAAAGATTTCCGACTTGGAAAGTCGGGAGAACCGCACTGCCCCGACTTCGTGATCCAAGATGGCTGCTCTGAGTATCAACAGTTAGTGAAAGCTGTTTACTGTTTATTAGCACTTCTGTGTACTTGTGCCTCATAAATTTTCGTACACAAAGTGCTGTCCAACTGCTGTCTGTGGACGTGTTGCTGCAGTGTTGAGTACGAGTAAATACCGCACAATGAGTTCTTTTTTAATCAACCGGTATAACAATGGCTAACCTGCCCAGCTCTAAACAATGGCTGGCCGAGCGAGGTTTTCCGACTTGTTAAATGAAAAGGCGTCAACTCGGCCGTGACGTCATTCCCAGCTCCGACCGAGGTAAATGGAACGCACCATTATTCATAATCTTTTAGTTACCTCCTGGTTTCTGTTAGTTAGAAATCATTTTGAATAACTATATTTTCCTGTTAAACATTAAAAATGTTTTGATTGATTGATACAAAAATGTAACTGCTTTACAACTGAAACAATACATTTTTCAGAGCACAGCATGTTTCGGCTTCACACTCACACACACACACACGATATAAGTAAACACAGTAACGCAGAAACTGAAGCCTACTTTTTTCATCTCGTCCTCCAGGTTCTCCTCCTCCTTGCCCTCAGTGAGGCGGCGCCTCAGCTCACCCATTTCCCTCTCCACTGCCTCGCGGTATTGGTTCCACTGGGCTCGCTCCTGGTCCAGACGCTGGTGGAACTGGACCTCATACTCACACACTGTTTCTGTGGGATGAGCAAGAGGAAACAAAGGACTTTCATACAACAAAAACTTCAGTCAAGCATGAAACCTTCTGTCTTGATAGTGAAAAATATTTGGCCCTTCATTTTGATACTGGTGGAGAATATTTACTGACATGAAAAGATATTTCGGTTCTGAATTACTAGTGTATTTATATATAGAGGTATAAAAATTCAGACAGACATTGGACCTCACGCATGAGCCACTTGTACTAACAGATTTTGTTCTGAAGTGACACATACGAGGGATTTAAGAGAACTTGTCACATTCATCAATGAATCTTCTCATAATTAGAAAAAAAAAAAAAACAAAAAAAAAAACACCACAATTCACCACTGGTCCACAACTGTTGTGCAAGTATGTTACCAACCTCAACTACATTAAAAAGAAAAATCCTTAATCTTGCTGGCAACTGACAACGGGCAATTGCGTCCCGTCAAACGTCCACTAAAGTGCCTGTTTTTGCCACTGACAGGCAAATTTGTTATTACAAGTGTCCGACAACATTAAGGATCTTAAAGAGTAGGATTCTTTTTGTTTAACCAGAAACAGACGCTATGTTGCTCCTGCAAAGCCTTTCTACACTCTGCCAACTCTCTGCTCTCTTCAAGTCATGTCAAACCAAACGTCTGAATTATCAGAAATCTCCCTCGTTCTCCCTCTTCCTGTCTCCGTCTCTGCTTTTGCCCCTGTCCACTTGAATTGAGCAGTGCTATGATATGCCAACTATTGATGGACACAGTGAGCTCTCTTTCACACTTTTCAGTGAAGATCAAATCAGCCTCGCCTGGCTATCTGTCTGACAGACAGTGGGCCACTTCATTAATAACGCGCCACAGCACAATTACTCCTCGGGTAAATGATGCCATCTGATCAGGAATAGAGGGTTTTCACTGCACTGTCCATGCAAGAGCAGCTAAGATTACCTTTCATGATGGCCTGAAGTGAGGCCACCTCTTCCTGCCACTGGCTGCGGACCTGGTCGATGGCTTCCTGCTTGGTGTTTTCCGACAAGGTGGCCACCGCTTTGATGTTCTCTATCTCGGACAGGGCCTGAGACAGCTGGACCTGGACGGAGCTCAGCTCAGCCTGGGAACCCTCCAGCATGGCGGTCTGCCTCTTCAACTCCTCTGAGGGGAGGGGAACCAGGAGAAGGAGAAAAGACAAAAAAGGGAACCAAAAACACAATATGGTGAAGAAATGATAAAGAAATCCACACAGTGCTTGCATATTAATTTATCGGGCACAGTGAGCTACAGTATGCACAATTCCAGTGAGCTTGCACCATTGCGGGATCCCTACCTTCCTTGGACAGGTAGAGCTCTTTGAACTTGGCCCGCTTCTGGTTGAACTCGGCCTCCAGCTGCTGCTTGAGTTTGATGAACTCGGCCCTCTCCTGCTCCAGAGCTGCCACTCTCTGCTGGAGCGCCTCTGGATGATGGAGAGGGGGGGGAAGAAACACAACACATAAAAAAAAACTGTAATTAATCAACTTTTGATAACATATAGCTCAAAATAAAAATATTATATCATCACAATCACCTCAGTCGCAATGTATAAGTAAAAACCTCCAAAAATCAAACGGGTTGAAATTAACAATAAACAATTAGTAAAACAAAAATCAGAGCATCTTGAATAATTCAGTTATTTTTCAAGCAAAAATGTCGAACATGAACTGGTTCCAGCTTCTCAGATGTGAGGCTTTGTTGTTGTTCTTTGTTGTCTGTGATAGGAAACTAAATATCTTTGGGACATTTGAAGATGTGAGCTCTGGGAAATTGTGGTGGGCATTTTAAAGATCAGAATATTAATTAAGAACATAATAACCAGATTAATCGATAATGGAAATAATTGTTATTTGCGGTCCTTATACTTAGCAGTGATGTTTCCATTTTGAGGTCTCATAAAATAATATCAGTACTGAGATACGAGATTAGACATCATCCTGGATAATCATAATATATCTTAAATGTTGTATTTCCCTGTACTTAAAGCTATCTATAAGTCATTATCTGAACCTGACAATACACTACTTCCCAAATGTTTCAGCTTCTGAGCCATTAAAATAAAGCAATGTCCATTTGTGGGCCTTCATCACAATTTGCATGGGTCTAGCCAAAAATAAATCTTGCAGTATTCATTTGTTTAAATAATGATTTAGAGGCTTGAGCACGTTAAATTGTTGTTCACAAGACAAAAGCAAGGAATAAAGTCTGCAAAAAACAAGTTTATGATGCAGACATTTATACATTTCTTTTGCTTTCCCTTTGCTATTAATCATCTCACAACTCAAGATCTCACTTGTGACCCCTTGTAAGGGTCCCGAGTCCTGACCCCCAACAGGTAAGGAACCACAGCATCAGACTGTACTAACCAAATTCAATAAACTACTAGGCCAAACATATTACTGGCAGTTTTTAACATTCCCTCACACATAACATCCCTCTAAAGCTAAATTAAAGATACTAAATAGATCTAAACTAAGAAAAGAAAAACGGTCACACCACGGACAACAATGTTCTTTGCACCTGCTGTGGAAAGAACGCCTCTCTCCCTCATTCACAATCCTCCCTTTAGCTTTTTGGCTAACAGCTGACTTGAACAACACGGGGTCCTGTGCAGCTACCCTCCCACACAGTCATGCAGTCACATTAAGGATGGTTCGTTCTGTTAACACAGCATTACTTGGAATAACAACTGTAATATTATCACTGTTTTGGAAATAGTAATCCCTTACACAACTAGTTACTGGGAAAAGTAACAACATTACAGTAACTCGTTACTGCCCAAGGCTGGTTGCACATAAAAAAAACAAACGGAACAGATCTAAAGTAAGTGGACAACAACAGCTGTTGTCCAGCAATGGGCAAACAAAGACAATGAATGAATGAATTATAAATAAATCTTCTTCTTCTTCTTTATATTCAACGTAGTGACGAAACGTGCTCTGTAGAGCTGTTTGTCCATTTCAGCTACTGTAGAAACATAGCGGTGAAACATGGCGGCGTCCATGTAAGAGGACTCGCGGTGTATGTAGATAAAGGGGCTCAGGAGGTAGAGCGGTTCAATGCCCGGCTCCTCCGGGCTGCATGTCAAAGTATGAATGTGTGTTAGTTTCTGTTTGAGCACTTAGGTGTGAATGAATGGTGATGCAAATGTAGTGTAAAAGCACTCTGAGTGGTCGAAAAGACTAGTAACCCGCCATCAATACGGAGCATTTACATACAAATGGCTCATTCTAAGGTAATTAAAAAAATGATGTAGGGTCTTTATACACCACTGAAAACATGGTTATGTATATTATATTGCATTTCTGTCAACAGATCCTCCTAAATGTTGCCTTCAATCAAAAGTCTTCCAAACTGGCTTGAAGCCACAGGGTTTTCCTACGTCTAATGACGATGATGTCCTCAAACACAGGCAGACGAATGGAAACATTTACTAGCACAAGCAGCAGAGCGGTTCAGCACAACGCAGCCACGATCATGTGATAGCTGAACAAACTCTTAAGCAGAAATTCCATCACCACATAAGCTTCACACATACTCACATGGCTTCCTGGTGAATTTGTTCGTTCAGTACATTAAGCCGCTTTTTTCCCCCAACTTACTTTAACTCAAAATACAGGCATGCTTTACTTTTGTGATTTAAAATTATGGCAACCCAAACAAACTTTTGTTGACATCTCACACTGTCTGTCGTGGTGTGAAAAACTCAACCCATTCAATTCAGGAATCCACAAAGATCACATGAATCTCTATATAAAGAAAGCCGGTCATTTACCAACAGACAGTCAACACCAATTCACCTAAAATGCAAATATGGATTAATCTCAATTTCACTCAACATCCAGCAGACACAAAAATGTGGCAACATCTAGAATAAGTATGCTTAGGCTTATTAACTATGAACAAAGCAAATGAAAGTAGACTGGGCATCAAATGTACAAAAAACAGGCTTTGGAGATCATTAGAGAACGTTACATATAAAACAGGGCCAATGCAAACACTTAAAATACTGTTTTCAAGCTCTGAGCGTTTGTAATATTACATGCAATACAGATAACTATGCAAAACTGCACACTATAAGCCAGACACTTACTGTTATAGGTAAGTTTAATACCACTCATACAGAGCGGCACAAGCATAGAGTTATACAATTGACAGATCAGACAGATCATTGCAGGAAAAGCAAAAACAGTCTATGATTCAGATCATTTTACATGTAGGGCTTAACTAAATCGATTTAGATTGACAGAAACAGCACAAAAAATAGTATTTGCAAAACATGTTTGGGGTCAGGTGCTTTAGGTTTGTCAAGGTTTATGTGATGATACCACTATGTACTAAATGATAGGTAATACTGACACTCTTTTGGACTGGGCTCCCTCAAATGATGATTACATGGCATGCATATGTTTTGCAGCCCCCTGACACTGTCAAACAAAGAGTGCTTAAGGGTGCTTTTTTAATGCTCAAAGCAGTCATAAAAAGACACCAGTAAAAATCACATTATGTGTGGTTCGCTCGTGTTTCCCACAGCACTGAAACAGCAGGATGAAACTGAGACCTTACGTTAGTCCCGATGATGCATTTGGAAAGATCTTTGCTGCTGTAGCGCTGAATGTGAAGCTAGATATTAGTGAGCTAAGTAGAACCTATTAACAAACCTATTAAAAATAATTCTTAGACATCCTAGAGTTATGCTTACCACCACCAATAAAACTTTCATACCTGTTTGTGTCAGCTATATTTATGGGTACAAACTGCAACAGCGACTGATGATGAACCTGAAATTGTTATTTGGTAAAATTCTGCAAGATTAAATTTGCACTTAATAAAATATAACAAAAATGCTAATTATTGTAAAATAATTTTACTCAATAACAATATAACAAATGTTTGATTTAATTAATTTTAAATTAGCACTTCATTTTTCTATTAAGATATTTATTTGTTAAGGAAAAGGGACTGAAAATGATGATTTTACTTAATTTTACTCATGCATATTGAAAAGAAAAAAGATTTTATAATAATGTTTTTGAATGTTCTACCTCAGATATGTTAAGTGATCCACTGTTTGGCATCAAGTGTTTGTTCTTACCATAAAGAACAGTTTTAAAACCACAATTAACCATTTGGTTTCTTTAACTTTCACACCGGAGCAAAAATGTAACGTGCTAAATCAATATCGAATGACACCAAATGTTTTAACACGAGAACATTTTTGGGCATATCGCCCAGCACTATTTGCACTCACTAAAAGCTACAGCGCAGATTTCCTGCAGGACCCCAGGATGGTCCTCGGACCCCTGTTTGAGGACCAGATGGAGAAACCTCCTGCAGGATCAACCTCCTGTATTATGGTCCAACCCACCCGAGTGTGCAGGCCATCCACAGGACATTGTAATGGACTGATAACATCCATATGACCCATGTTAGAGACGCACAAGGCTGGGCCAGGCAATCAGAGGCCGACCTTTAGATCAAATTAGTCAAACTAGCTGAAGCTAACTTACGTGCTAACCAGCTAGGTTGTAGTGCGAATAGTAAAGACAAAACAGAGTTAGCTTGGTTATATTATGATGCAATAACGCAGAAGCTTATATTCAGCAATATAAAGCTTTAGTAACTTCCCGCAAATAAGTCAGTGTTCATGAATACACAAACTGCGTAGTGTTAAATGATCAATATAATCCAGTGACAGCCAGTGACACGTCGCCCTGATGATGCTAACTAACGCTAGCTAATGTTGTCAAGGATGCAGAGGCCGCTGGCTTCGGTGCTGCCAGCCTTCAACACTTCCACCATAAAACTCCACAAAACACGAGAAATTTACCGTCATGTTGGGACGACAGAGGGGGTCCCGAGGCCTGCTCGGCCATGGTTTCCTGAGGGGGGGCTTGAGGCAATTACCAGGGAAGTGGGATAAGCGAGTGTCCAAGAAAACAGGCTAACATCACAACTAAGGTTAAGCTAGCGACGGGTAGGAGAGAGCGTATTCCGGTTGAACTTTCAAAATAAAATCTACATCGTAACTGCTCGACGACGCCCGTTTTGAGTCGAAACGCGTCGTGTACCAAATTTGTTTTTTTTTAAAAGAGCATAACAAATTATATATTATATAATATTTTAGATATCATGTTACCGTTGTATAGCAACATCTTAATATTGTTTTTTGGGTTTTTTTCACAATTTATCATTTTGCGATAAAATATGTACAGGCCTGGC
Source organism: Micropterus dolomieu (assembly GCF_021292245.1). Lineage (NCBI taxonomy): Eukaryota > Metazoa > Chordata > Actinopteri > Centrarchiformes > Centrarchidae > Micropterus > Micropterus dolomieu. The sequence goes on from NC_060172.1 coordinate 9,995,740, forward strand.
AATAAAGCTGATTCACCTGCACATAATACTTATTTATTCCAGCATCCTTTGCACTATGCTCTATCGCACTGTGTACATGTGTACATGTATGCGTGTATGTGCATGTGCACTGTATATCACATCCACCTCCGACATGTACATGATAATAATAATAAAAATAACAATAATAATAATTTATGCATCCTTTGCTCTGCTCATTGCACTATTTGTCAATCTGTCTATATTGTTTTTGTTTATAGTGTGTATGTGTTCTCTGTACTGTAGCCTGTGTTTCATTTTATTATTGTGTTATTGTATTGTATGAGTAAGCACACCGTGAGCAATGTACAATCCTGAGTCAAATTCCTCGTATGTGTAAATATTACTGGCAAATAAATCTGATTCGGATTCGGATATTTTGTAGGCAAGCTGCCCATTTCCTGTAAGGCATTTACTAAATTTGGCTAACTTGAGTGATTCCGGTATCACCTTTCAAAATAAAAGCAAGTTTCCGTGATTTTATTCACAAAATTAAGTTCCCTCTCTTTATCGCAAAACATTTTTGCAGCGGAACAATCTTCAATCTAATCTACAAAGCTGATAAAAACCATTGTAACACAGATTTTGTTTTGTCAGCGAAATAACTGGTATTATATTACACATTGAAATTTAAGTTATCTCTTTTTTAACGCAAAAACAGTAATAAATAAACAACTTTTAAAAATGCAACTGAACAAGACCGCATTTTTTAATCTATTCTATAAAGACTATGAGGTGAACACTGTAACATGATGCTAATTTAATTAAGAGGAAGTGAAAATAAAAAAGGGGCTTGGTCATGAATGGAATGTTGTAGACTAAGCTGTCAAAATACATCGACATCATTGATTATGCTGCGGGTATTATACCTTTCGACATTTTTTACATCACAGATATAGAGTGGGGAGTATAACCTCTCACAAAAGCACCTCAAATTATCCCAGACCACACTCTGAGTCTTCACACAGATGCATACATTTTGCTTGTGTGGTACACACAAACATGTTGAAGTCGCTGGAGCATGGCAGAGGGTGGGGTTGGGGCAGTGCAGGCCCAGCCTTCAAGTTTATTTTGTCTACCTAAGAAAATTTTAAACTGTCATGCAAATGCAATATGACTCTTGTCATATCACACCATCCACTTTCATCATCCATTTACAGAGATCTTCACACAATTGTAACTAAGCCGTGAGGCCGTCAGCTGTTTTCTAAGAAAGGTAAGGGACATCCTGGGTATTTTGAAAGAACTTAATGTATGATAAAATACAATTTTGGACTTAAATAAATCCTAAAAATCCAGGTCTTTTATCAAATTATTAAAAATAAATATCATCCCATAACATAAGTGAATAAACAAGAAATGGGTCTAAAAAGGGAAGATTGGGCCTAAATTCAACCAAAAAAGTCACGTGGTTTTCTTGCTGTCTTTTGATGGACATTGGCAGGAAGCTGTTGCAAAGAGGATACGGGACATTCAGATAAACAAAAGAACATTTATGTCATTCTGTTCATACAGATAAGGAACCATAAATACATCTTACTCACTGGCATGAACAATTCATTTGAAAATTGCCTTTCCCTTTTACGTTCATGTCAAGTACACACACGCAGATATCTTAGCTGAGAACAAAAGTTATCAACTTTTGAGAGTCTCTTCATCGCAGGATGTGGATTTCTTTGCAAGAAAAAAGTCCCGAGATTGTCAAGAGGCTTAGTTGGTTCTCAGAATGCCAACGTAAATATACCAAAATAATCATAAGAGTTAGTCAACCCGCAAAAGGGGAAGTGATGAATGGTCTTCTTTCCGATTCACAGTGCAGCATACTGAAAAGCAGCAGCTCAGATCTTTTCTTGTTGTTAAGTGGGAGTTTTTCACTTTAATGTTTATATTTTTTTTTCTCCTCTTTAATCTTTTGTGGTGTAGAGCAGAATATCCATGGCTCTTTTGCGCAAATACATCTGGTTACTTGTGATACTTGGAATGATTTTCGTGAGTGTGGTGATCAGCCTCATCTTTTTTCTCATCAATAAGTGCATATCCAGACAAGGTAGGTTGAACCTCTGCTAAACACATTTGTCAGACGTTACTGGAAGTGTCATTGTTTGCATCTCAAAACAGAAATGATTTCTTCTTTTTCTTGTTATTTCGCACACTTCTCCTTTTCCTCTTTCTCTTATAGAAATGTAATACAACTTGATGATCTTACGAATAGCCAAGTGGCATCACATTATGTAATGTATGTTTAATACATGCTGAACTTGAATAAGAGTTTGACCATTTATTTCCCTTTTTACCTACTTGTACAGCCTGTGATTAGCACCACACCAGGGCCAGTGTTAACAGAAATAATCAAGGCAGTGTTGATATGTCTTTGAAACAGCATTCAGGACATAACACAATAAACAAAATGTACATAAAATATTAAATATAGGAAAAACGTAATTTGAAATCATGACTTCAGAATTGCAAAACAAAAACCTGGCCCTGCCCATCACTGCACTGGTGGAGCCAATATGTAATGTAAACTCCATCAAGACAAAAAGTGCTCCAATATGTATTTGACACTGTCAGCAGGGACAAAAAAAATAAAATTTATCCTGTAAAAATACTTTTACAGGATATATTTCCTCAGCAAAAGAGATGATATAAGCAAATGTTTAAAGTTTAAATAAAACTATCTACGTTAAAATAATTTAAATTAACTGACCGCACAAATGCTCTTAAATCCTGAATAATAGAGAGTAGTAGAATTGAAGAAAAGGTGTTCTTTTAGGAAAATAACAGAAATAAGTTGTTAAAATAAATGTTAAGGGACGAAAGATCTTCCACACCTAAACACACTTTGTCCCTTTCTATGTCCTGTAGTTATCCCACTACCCCCGATACAATGTGGGTGAAAATTGTTTTGTTTGTCCTGCACTAAGCAGTAAAGCATGACTGATGTTGTTTCTGTGTACACTGTGTGATGGTCATTTATTGCATTATTGCCCTTGAAGGGGGGAGTCCCTCCTCTGTAGCCCAAGGTTTCTTCCTTTGCTTTGCTTTTCGCAGTTCAAACAGATCAGGGTCAAAAGGACAGAAGGGATCACATATTGTACAGATTGAAAAAGGTTATCAAGGCAGGTTTGTGATTTTGGGCTACAGAACTAAGGTCGACCTGACATCACATGATATGACCTCCATTACTCAGAAATCCACAGACTTTGCCGTGAACCCGTTAAAACAAAAAATAAAAAATAAAAACATAGAAAACAAAGTGAAACCTCTATATACTGTACGTTTAGTGTGAGTCACACATTTTCAGATGTTGCTTGACAAAATTAGAACAACTCTACAACCTGACTTGAACTTGAGTGTCCTGACCTGAGACGTCCTTCTGACTTCCGCTCCTTTATATAGACAAACTACTACTGCTATTTAATTGTACTACTGTTGTACTTAGTTTTCTTGTACCAGCATTGTGAAGCGCTACTAACAGCAATCTAATACTGTTACCTACTAATAGTACTTTCTATTATTGTTGCCATGGCATAAACATTATGTCAATCATGTTCCACTAACAGAAACCACTTTTTATTGACATGAACATGTATCTGTGTGGATTTTGTTTTGGCTGCCTCCTGCCTCGCCTCTCTCTCTCTCTCGCTCAGTCTCTTTGTCCCTCAACCCCCAACGGGTCGAAGCAGATGACCGCCCATCCCGAGTCACGTTTTTGTTCAAGGTTTCTCTACCTGCTAAAAGGGAGTTTTCCTGTGGAAGTGCTTGCTCATGGCGTGAATTGTTGGATGTAATATTAGAAAGAGTACGATCTAGACCTATTGTACATGAAAAGGGCCAATAGGTCCAATGCCAATGCCAATTCATAACTTTTGTTATGAATTGGCATTGGCATTAATGTGGTGCTGCATTAATGATAATTTATTTATTTAACAGGGACAACATACACTGATCAACATCACTGTAAATGTGCTAGTTGTCTCTGCCAGTTAGATTAACCATTAAAACAACAATAAAACAAATGTAAAATCAGAACAAAATAAATATAAATAAGTGTTTTCTACTAAAAACAGAGATTCAGGTATAAAATAAACAGTCTTAAAAAAACATTCTTAGCACTTTTAACCACAACCAGTGGTTAAAATTTTTTTTTTACAAAGTACTTTACTTTATTACCATTTATGCTACTTAATACTTTGAAGGCATATGTTTTACTCATCTATATTTATCTAATAGCTTTAGCTAGTTTGCAGATTTAGACATGGGTGTAATCTTTGGTGCGGGAGACCCCGGTTCAGTTCCCACTGCGACACGTCCAACGAGGTCGCTTTGGATAAAAGCATTAGATTAAATGATTGAATGTAACGTAATGTAGATTATGCCTATTAAGGTAAAATATAAATCAACTAATTAACTAAACTAAAAGGATACGCAGTAAAATCACCTTTACAAACTGCATTATTAAACTGATTTACACTTTAATACATCACTATTTATAAACCAGTAATATTATATACATTATTCTAAAATGGGCCATAATGAGTACTTTTACCTTTGGTTCTTTAACTGTATGAATACTTTTGTACTTTTACTTTAGTAAGATTTTGAATTCATCCATCATGTCAGTGAAACCAGCAGCAATTGTGGAGGAAGTAGCCGATCCGATCCTTAACTCAAGCAAGTATTAAAACGTAAAAAACATAAATAATGTAGATAAATGGTCCCTGAGAATGTTATTTTAATTATATATTTTATCATATGATCTGCATTATGGATCCATTAATGTGTCAGAAGTATTTCACCATCAACATTTATCTAATTTTAATTTATGACAATGTATTTTATTTTTTAAACTGATGTAAAATCTTTATCTGCAAAGTAACTAATGCAGTCAAAAAATTAAGTGAAGTAAAAAGTTATTTTTCACTCTAATCTGATTTGTAGTGAAGTAGTAGTCAAAGTACCATGTAATGAAAACATTTAAAGTAAATGTACTTTTCACCACTGGCTACCTTGTTCATACGGAAGTTAAACCTAAATTTACAGTAAATTCATGTGAGCAGTAGAGATTTGTTTCATTTTCAACATCAATAACTACCTGGGTGTTTTTTAGAAAACTGAGAAACAGATATACTGTATTACCACAAACAAAAAGCCAGAAGAGGAAGGGAAACCAAACCATAACTGACTGCGAAAGAATTACTCTGAGGGGTTCATTGCAAAGCACAAGAAAAACCTATTATAAGTGTATGAATTGCTATTATTAGGGTTACCCTCTGGATTTGATTAGCTTAGATGAAAATTTAATGATCCCTGTGGGGAAACTGGGCTGCAACAGCAAAGAGAGGGGGCTCTGTGATGGTTCAGGGTATGGATAAACATAGTGCAAATAAAGGGAACAAAAAGTAACACCGCTGATAATCATTAAGTGGAGATAAAATAAGATTGTACATATGAAAACATGAACTGTAGCATAATTTACACGTATACATTTAGAGTTAATGTAACAGCCACTGTGCAAATGTGAGTGTTTATTGTTTGGTTTTCTCATGATTATGTCCTGCTTAAAAAAAGTAAATGAGAACCTTATTATTTTGCCTTAAAAAAGTCCTGTACTTATTTTTGTATCTCAACATAATCCTGCCTCATACTCCGGCTGCGCTTTTAATAAACTCATCAAAATAAGACTTTCGTATTGCTTGAAGATTTTTTTTTTTTCTCTGTAGCTTAAACTTAACTGCATGTTTGTTTTTGTTTTTCCACAGGCAAACACAGAATCTCAAATCTTCACAAAAGATCATACTTCAATATCAAGTAGGCTAATAAATATGTACTGTACTGGATATTTCTTAATTTGATATTGAATATGTGGATTTTCTCAGAATTGTTCAAAGTTAGATCTAAGCACATTGTAAAAAGGAATACCTCCACTCTTAAAGAGATACACTTATTCACTCTTTACCAAGTGTTACATGAAACGATTGATACAAAACTCATATCAATCTGTTAAATATGAAGCAACTAACTTAGATTAGCATAAATACTGGAAACTGGGGAACAGCTAGCCTGGCTTTGTTCAAAGGAGAAAAAACAAATCTTCCTACAGCGAATTAACATGTTATCTGTTGTGTATTTAATCCATCCAAAATTGAAGTGTAAAAACATCACGTTGCAGTCATAAACTATACTATGACTGGGAGAAGTGAGTTTGGCACATAAGCCCTCTGTAAAACTTTAAACAAACGAGATACATCATGTTAAGTAGGGAGCTTTTAAGCTAAGCTAACTTGATTTCTGTAGCTTCATGTTCAACTGTCAGATATGAGAGTGGTATCAATCTTCCCATCTAACTCTTGGCAAGAAGTGTTTTTCCCAAAATGTGGAACTGTTCATTTAGGTCAGATTTTTCACACTGAACCTGAGTACAAAACATATTTCATACATTTCTCTTCTCAACTTTGCAGCAGCAACAAATACCAGGAGACAACCCTTAAAGCCGATGTTCCACCTTTACCTCCTCGGACACAGTTTCTCACAGCAGGCAAGACCAATACTGCCCATTTTAATCCCTCTTCCTCTCCTAAACCACACATCCTACTCTCACTTTCACCACCTCAAGAACTGAATCCCAGACCTCATCCTATTTGCCATTTGACAATAACCCAAAATTGAAAGGGCAAAAAAAAGAGGATTATATTTGAGATGTCACATGAGTTTATCTTGACAAACGAAAAACAAACATGTAACCATGAATGACAGTAAAGTTACACAACATAAAGGGCTGTGAAAAATCACCCTCTGTGACTTTTGTTTTCGCAAAAACCCCAGAAACTGGACTCAGATCCAACAGAGAACCACATGTTCTAATTCAAGCTAGCGTTTCTGAACCAAAGTTCATCCAAGCATCACTAAATCAGACTGAGTGAGTAGTGTTGGATGTTCACAGTAAGGCCAAACAAGAAAAGGGCCAGTATTGTTATTTTACAAATCATACCAAAGTAAATGTTTGTTTGTTTGTTGGCACAGTGACGTGTCCATGTAAATCCTGTAAATCAAGCAACTGTGGAGGGATAAACAGTAGCTTATAAAAGCTTTTAACTGCAATTTTATAAGCTGTACCTGTAATTAGCGAGGTGTGAAAAACATAAATAAGAGTCCAACTTAACTCTAAACTTAGCACTGCTAATTTTAGTCACACGCATTAAGATATTTTTGTAGCTTTACGTAATGTGGGAACAACAAAAACCCTGCATTCATGTGGTGCCGGAATAATAAGAAAATTTTGTTTCCAACTGGGAACTTAACGCCCCCTCAAATTGGAACAACAACTCAAAAAGTCGGTGAAGATTTTGGTACACGACTTACGGAGCTGACCTCATATTAGTCAGAATCAATGTTTTGCTCTCATGTGATTTGTAATATGGTATTATGCTGTAACCCATGGTTGCTATTCACCTAGATTAGTTATTTACAAGCTTTAACTGTGATAACAAGTCAGGTTATTAATGGTTTTAGTAAATGTACTGGTGCAGCAACAAATCTCGGACAAAATCACTAAGCTCCTAACTGTTTCAGCAAACTTGGATAGCTACATCATACATATAACAGCCCATCGCCAGACGCTATACAAAAACTTCCATTTTGTTTCCACATTACGACTTAAAGCTCATGGACGCGCCAAACTCAGAACGATTTTCCATTTTGGGAAACAGGCCCATCCGAGCAGCAAAAGTCCAGCACATGACCTCTCTTATAACTCCCTTAGACATTGTCTTGTCTAACTCTCCACCAGAAAGCAAAATACAGTCTTTCCCAAAATGTTGAACTATTCCTTTAAGTGAAAGCGGCTATGTCACAGTAATTTACACAGTTCCCCAATTCCATACCACATAATTATTATTCATTCTGATAAAAGCAGGATTTTAGTCTGATGTTCACACTGGAAATGTAACTCAAAATGTTAAGTGTGCACACAGTTTTTTGTTTGTATTTCTTTAAACCAATCAAAATTGTCTTGGATGCAGCGATGGTAGCCGAGAGGATAATTCCAGCTGAGATAGTCAGCCAATAACAGGCTGTTCTCATCTGTGACACCTCGATGGTGAAACGACCTGCCACATGCCATCAGAGCAGGGGGTGTGCATCCCTCTCTAAATTCAAGAAGCTCTTGAAAACTCATCTCTTGTGAGAACACTTCCTCTTTTAACACCCCTATCTAACCCATAACCTCCAACATGCACTTCCTGTGATCTTCTTCTATCTCCTTCCCGTTCTCCTTTATTGATTGCACTAGTCGTCAACTCTTACTTCTTCCCCTATTTATCCCATCGATGATGTATGCGCTTGTAGCTCTTAATAGTATTTATTGCTGCTCTTACCAGTAACTATTGTCACTTGGAGATCTCTTTACTAATGCTTAGGTTGTTCCTCAAATGTAAGTGGCTTTGGATAAAAGCGTCTGCCAAATGAGTACATGTAAACGTTATACCCACAGCCTATTTCCTGTGATACATACTCTATAGCCATCCTAATTGAGTTTTGGATGAGTTTTAACCCTTACCCTATTTTTAGAAATGCATAACACTAGACCCTAAACCCCCATCACATTTTCCATTATTATATTATCACCAAACCACTACATTATTAACTCAAAAAGGTAATAGGCCTAATGAACTCTGCTTGAACAAATGTGTTGTTTCAGAGGCCCAAAGCTATGAGAACCTGGCTGAGGCACCTGAATATGAGCAGAGCACAGCCGACTACGAGCAGAGCACACCAGACTATGTGCAGAGCATGCCAGACTACGAGCAGAGCACACCAGACTATGTGCAGAGCATGCCAGACTACGAGCAGAGCACACCAGACTATGTGCAGAGCATGCCAGACTACGAGCAGAACATGCCAAACTATGAGCAGAACATACCAGACTATGAGCAGAACATAGCAGACTATGAGCAGAGCATACCAGACGATGTGCAGAGCATGCAAGACTACGAGCAAATAGCAGACGTGCAGAGCCTGGACGAACAGCCTGACTATGTGAAGGTGGATGAAGAGGAGATTCTCCCTCCTCCTCCACCATGCGAGGATCCAGCAGAAGACAACTCCTCCACAGAGGACTACGATGACATCGGAGGTGAAAACGAAAACGACGCTGAAGAGGACTACGACGACGTGGGATAAGACCACAAGAGAACAGGAGAGAGACACTTTTGACTTTATCATCTTCTGGATCCTGCGGAGCAGAGAGATCAGAATCACTTTACCTTGCCACAGATTTCTTTTTGACGTTTGTTTTTTTTGATTGTTTATAGTTTTGTTTAATATTCATGAAGTAGAACATAAAGGACGTAAATGTGTATATTTTGTGCAACTTATGGAGAGAAGCACAAAGAACAGTTCTGACAGTGTAAGTGATATAACAGGGAGAGAAAGGTTTGATTCTACTCTTATGACCTTTAACACATTCATTCTAACTTTAACCAACATTGTAAACAGTTTATTTATAGTTACTATTATTCTATAGTATGTGGCCGTATTGGACAATCAACAATTATTTGACTCATGTACATAGTTTAAATATTTGTTTAATTATTGGAAACACCTTGACAAATTGATCAGATGGTGGTGGTCTATACAAATGAGATTAGATTAGATTTAATTTTATTGTCATTGCGCATGTAACTGGTACAAAGCAACGAAACGCAGATGCATCCAAATAAAATTATACTTTTTATGTTTGGATATTATTGTTTAGCCGGGAGGCCATTAGCTCAGCTTAGCATGTCGTTGGCTAACATGTTAGGTCTTGTTTGTTTTATTCGTACACAAACAAATGTAAAAACAGACTTTTAAAACTTAGAAATTCTTATTTTTTAATATTTTAAAATCACATTAAATTTATTTTTCTTATTGTCAACAAATCACATAAAAAAAAATATCTTGATCTATTGCTGAAAACAGTCCCTGTCAAATGCACTGTTTAATCCTGTTTAATGTTTTCTAAAAACTACAGCGCCCAGCTGGTTCATGAAATCATTTAGCCTTTTTTCCAAATGACACAGTTGTAAAGATTTACACTTTCAGAAGGAACATAAGCCAAAGAGGCACAGAGCGGGTAGGAAAGTCAGACAATACTAAATGACTGACGAATTGGTTTAAGTTTAGTTTTAGATGTTTTCAAGGGATTTGTTGACAATCACACAAGTATAGAATATCACTAAGTCTGGTAATGTTCTATATATATGTCCTTTAAGCTTCCAAATATGATATTTGAGTGAGCATATAGGTTGACATTTGCACAGAACATACTTTGACAACTAGAAAAGTCAAGAAACTGCATGATGGATTCCTCTACTGTCACCAGGCTGCCCCCTGCGGTCCGCTTTGACTTTGCACCTGAGCCTCGCTTGCATTTGGAGAATGTGTCATCTCTGCCTTTAGATTTGTTCCTAATGACTGATTCTGTACCTCTTTAAGTTCATCAGTTTTCTCTTGAGAGAGGTTTTTGTGGCAGATATCTTCGTTCCAGCGCCATGGCAAAAAGTGACACTGCTTTGAAAGGAAAGATATGCTTGTACTTTAATGGATCATGACATCTTAGCTTTTGCAGCATTAACTGTCTCATAAAAAAAAACTATCCACTGTCTTCCCAGAAGTTTTTCTATTTCTTGTGTTATTCTTAACAGAAGTTTTCACCTTTAAAAGTCTCTCCTGCACATGAACCAATCCAAAAGTTTAAAATTTTGAGCTCTCTTGAAGCTCACAGACCATTTTCTCAGTAGACATTATGGCAAGTCAAAGCCGGACTAGTTTCAGCATCCTTGTATTGTGCATGCTGGCTCGCTGTCATGAATTGACGGAGCTGAGCCATTGTTTAATAAATTTGTTTTACCTGTGCTTTTCCTGCTATATGACAAGTCAAAATATCTGCTGTGAAAAAGGTCTATTTCTTTCTTTTCAAAAGCCAGAACACTAGAAAAATATTTTCTAATGTCCCTTGTTTTACAATGAATAATACATGTTCTCTTCTTGGGTGTGATTTGCCCCATATGATTGTCTTTCTTGCTTGCTCTTCAGCCTCTTGGACCCTTGTTCATGTTTTTTTTCTCTTAGCAGTTATCAAATTCCTTTAAGCATTGCGGATTAATTTAGCAGAAGTGCTTGTGTATTAAATATATTACAGCTATTAAATTGTGCAAAAAGGTATCATTATCTAGGGTTATCACACAAATCATAAAGGGAAACAAACCGCCCCATGAGAATATGTGTGTGTATATAGATGGCTGTGTATATACTGCTAAACTTCAATTAAAAGCCCAGTCCCACTTAGACGCCTGTTTCTTTTACTGGACTGATGTGGTTACACATTTTGACAAATAAACACGGGTCTCTAGATTTAAACTTCTTGAAGCCCACCAGTTCACCCTCTTGCGCTAGTTCTAAGCTGCTGAGATCGCACCTATAGATATAAGTGTTTGACTTTTGTCAATACAGATATGCCACACATCGTACCTTGGTTAGATTCTCCACAATTCAGTCGTTCATTTTTTGGAAAAAATGAGCACCAAAATATTATTCAGAAAGATTTACTCGTATGGTCTGTCAGTCTCTCCTCTCCTTCTGTATCTGTGCTTGAGGTTGGCCAAGATGGGCTGTCTCTCGGAGCGAGATAAAACAAATGATTCGTAATTTATATGTTATTTTTATTCAAGTAATAGATAGATGGATGGATGGATGGATGGATGGATGGATGGATCTAGCAAGACAAAAGTGATCCTTAAGGTTGACCCTCAGGACAATTATTAAGCTCCTCAACAAGACACCCACACGTTGAAAACGAAAATATCATCTCCTCCAGAACTGAAGAGAGCTTGAGAGTCACCAAGAGTCTCTTAAAATGATGATTCACATATTCTGAGAGGGGAAGGGTGCATTTGCAATACATGGTTAGAAAGCCAATACTTTCTTTTCATGTCTGACTAGTAACCGTCACGTTCCTCAAGCCACAAAAGCGAACAAGCGCTGTGTCCACTGAAACCAAGAGTTTATGCATCTTACCAGTGTTTGGCAAAAACTGCAGCAACAGTCAGCAAAAGTGGTGATGTGGGTCTCCTGCAGCCGACCAAATAGTAAGAAACCAAACCTTGAGTTCATTTCCTGACTACTCAAAAATCAGAAGCGTTGTCAAAGGCAGTTAAAGTCAAATTGTGGAGACTTCTAAAAACATAACATTAATGGTGGAACAAGCACTGACATCCTGCTCAAGTAAAAGTACAGCAGTATTATTAGCTAAATGTACTTAAAGTATCAAAAGTACAAGTACTCGATCTGCAGAAAAAGGACCAAATGACTGATATATCAATTATGAATTATTAAGTTTGGTAGTTCAGTCCAATGGTTCCCAACCTAGGGGTCAAACCCCTCCACGTGGTCACAAGATAAATCTAAGAGGTCGAAAGATGATTAATGAGGTATAGGAAAGGAAAAAAAGCTCTGCTTCAAAAGTATATCAATAGAGGGTTTTTACACTGCAATTACAAATGTTAATAAATCTTTAATTAACTCAAATTAAATCACATTTCACCAGTGAATTAGAGCTAAAACAACAAAGCAAGTGTTATGCTGGAGGAGGATAATTTTCATTAATGGCTTACAAACAATCTACAAAGGATTAGTTAATGGTTTATTAACGTTAATACATTAATTAAAGCATTTTAAATTATAATAATATTTATATTTGATCATTTCTCCTCTTTGGTGCTCAAACTGTCATTTAAATGAAACCATGTGAGAGATTTAGAGTAAATGTCTCTTTGGTGGAACTGGTAAGAACTCAAAGACATCTGAAATGAAACAAGGGACAACTTGGAATACACTTTTTGTAAAGTCCCAAAAACGCTGTGTTAGCTCAGTCCATGGGTACTTGTCTTGGGAACCGGGCGGTCGCCAGTTCAAGTCCAGCACAGACCACTGCCGAGAACGAGGCTCTGAGCCCTAACTGCTCCCCTGGTGCGTTGTTCTGTCTGCAAAATTGTATGTAGATTTCTTAAAAGGTTGGAAACAACTGGTTTAATCTTTAACACGGTATTTAGAAGCTTCTGACCTTTAACCTAAAAAGCAGTAGTAGACTCACTAAACCTGTCAAATTAATGTAGTTGAGTAAAGAGTAGACTACAATATTTGTGTCTGAAATGTAGTGGGGAAGAAGTATGAAGCAGCATAAAATGGAAATACTCAAGGACAAGTACCTGAACCTCATACTTGAGTACAGATCATGACTAAATCTACTTCCAGTCTCTTTTTAAAATAAATTGGTGTTCCCAAAGGTTTTGGGGCCCTGAGCAGAATTTGATCCTCCATGCTCAAAAATAGTTGAAGTAACTTTAGTCACCTTCATCCATCCACCTGGTGGCAGCAGGGTCCTTAACAGCCTCTAGGTCAGTTTATACCCTTTGTTTATGCCTCAGGCTGGCCATGCTGAGTCCAAATATTAGATTGCAGACAGGGCAGCTGGACACTGTTAATAAAAAAATGCCTGGAGCCAGTAGCTTGGTGAGCTATGTAGATGGTCTAACTCCGCGTCAACATTAAACTTCCACACATAAATCAAATAATGCCTCACACTGACCACATAATAATATCTCTTCAGTCACTGCTGCACTTGGTCCTGAAGAGTTTAATGGATATAAATTGGGTTTGGACGCAGAGAGTCTGCCATGGTTTCGGGGTTTAATGAACAGGTCTATTAAAAGCAAGTGAAAGTCTTTTGGGCACAAAAAAAAAAAAGCTGAAACACGTGAAATTCATTGAGGCAAAATGCTGATGAAATTACAGATTAAATTATATTTATTTTATTTATTTAAATTATATATTTTTTTACCTAGCAGCCATTATCCAGTATCCAATGGCCTGGTGGAAGAATGAACTAGTAATATGATAAAGATTATTTTGACAGTGGTATACTATTTAGCCTTTATAAGCAGAAAATAAATATTTAATAAATGGTTTACAACACACCATAATGTAGTTGCAAGCAGATCTTATTACATTTTTTACGTGTTTATCAATGTGCGGTATTTGTCAATAATTATCACTTCTCCTATGAAGACATATTTTATATTATCACAACAGTGTTTTACTAGCCTATGATGTAATTCATATTATACAGCAGCCTTCACTTTGAGTTGCCCACAGGAGGCGTTATAGTTGACAAATAAACACTTGCTTACAGCTACATTATAGTGTGTTATAAACCATGTATTTAATGTTTATTTACTGTTTATGAATGCTAACTCTGTTGTTGCTATTAATTATTATTATAATTATTATTAATTTATTAATTTTTGGTGTCTAAAATTGTAGGGGGGGGGGGGGGGGGGGGGGGGGGGAGGGACTGCAACTAGTCATGAGGACCTCAATGTTGAAAAATCTAAAACCGAAGTAAAGCTAGAGCTAAAGGTGCAAGTTTAACACAGACGAAAAGGACAGTTGTCACAAATACAAATGTGTTAATCTTCAATTCAATACAAAGTAAGAAATAAGTAGACAGGTATCTTTATCTGGGAATATGTACCACTAAATCACAACATCAACTATAGTTTTCATGAAACTATAAAATGTCAAAGCTCCACAATTCACAATTTCCAAAAAGCCAACCAAAAACCCAAAATATATTCAGTTTACAATCACATAAGCTAACAGCAGCAAATCCTCACAATGTAGAAACTGGAATGGTAGAATGTGTTTTTGCTTTAAAAATGATCTCTAAGATGAATCAATTATCAAAGTATTTGCTAATCATTTAACTGTCAATCGACTTATCGATTAATCAAAATCGTTTCAGATCTAATAACCACACAGCAACCCTGGGGTCAAGTATTACTTTAGTGTTAGGTCATTTTACTGGCGGGATTCAGTACACCAGTGGTGGAAGTAGTATTTCAAACCTCTACTTAGATAAATGTTTACTTAGTACTTAGTTAAAGTAACTACATCACAGTGTAAAAATACTTTGTTATAAGTAAAAATCACTTTGATGTTGCAGCTGGTAAAGGTGGGGCAAATCTTTATTGCTTTCTACACTATAATTATACATCATTATTTATTTGTTGATTATATTTTGTAGTATTGATCTGATTCTGCAGAGTAACTAGCCTAAATGTATCAAATACATGTAGTAGAGTAAAAACACTGCACTGTATTGGAGTGGATTGTAAAGCAGAAAATGCAAATACTAAAGTAAAGTACAAGTACCTCAAAGTTGAGTTAGTTTATTTCCACCACGGAGTCAAATACTGTTAAGTGTTGATAAAAAAAAACTCCTTAGCATGACGACAGTAAAAGTATTAATAAATATAAATAATAGACAATATAAACTAAAAAGGAATATTGATGCATGAAACTCAAGTAAAGTACAAGTACCTCAAAGTTTAGTTAGTTTATTTCCCCCACGGAGTCAAATACTGTTAAGTGTTGATAAAAAAAACTCCTTAGCATGACGACAGTAAAAGTATTAATAAATATAAATAATAGACAATATAAACTAAAAAGGAATATTGATGCATGAAACTCAAGTAAAGTACAAGTACCTCGAAGTTTAGTTAGTTTATTTCCACCACGGAGTCAGATACTGTTGAAAAGTGTTGGAAAATTTGTTAGCATGACCACAGTATTAGTTGGAATCAATAAATATAAACAATAGACAATACTGTACAGAAGCGAAAGGAATATTGATGCATAAAAGCAAAGTACAAGTACCTCAAAGTTGAGTAAATGCAGTCAATTGATTTGAGTCAGATGCTGTTAAGTGTTGAGGGGAGTGGAATGTGTTTTATTTTGAAGGGGATGACAGGAAGTGTAACGGCTGACGGTTGGTGTTTGTATTGACGCTGCATGCGGGCTGATTGCATCGCATTCCAATGTGCGCGAGATGTAACCGCTGTGCGGACTTCCAAACCGTCTTGAGCCGCAATTTGAAGGAATAAAATGTCCAAGTTGAAGGAGTCCAACACTTGTCCTGACGGCTACAGGGCTTTAAGCACGAGTGAGCTGCAGGAGCTTTTGCAGAACGACGACAAAATGGACCAAATCCTTCGACTCAATGAGAAGGTAGGTAACGTTATCCTCTGTTCCCCAAAGAACCAAAGTGCCGTAAGGAATTTGCTCAGTATTCACGCTTTGTCAAACCTCTTCTTTTATTTTTAACGGTGCGATTCCGTCGTTTTCGGGCTGTACTTTTTTTCTCGTTCCTGGAAATTTGCGTTTAGGTGTTTTTGGTCATCACATTTGATGTTCAGTGTGTAACGCAAAGCCGCTTTACATGGTTCATCGATTGTCTGCGTGGCGAGTGTTCGGATTTTCAATTGGTTTTCAGAAACCCCCGTCTCCTAATATTTGCGGTGAATTATTAGTTACTGAAGCGAAGATAAAAGACGCATGCCTTGATTTGTGCGGTCTGTACAAGTGATTGTTTTATTCTACAAACGTTCTTATCGTGCAGGAAGCTTCATATCGAGGTGTTGAAGACCCCATACGCGCCGTTATGTGGTTTTAGACCTTTTGCCGAACTCCCTTTAAAAAAGATGGCAATGTAGTGCTTCTTTGTCCGGCAGAGAACCTGCATACGAAGTAGAAGATAATTTGAGAAAATAATAGATTTCTTACGGCAAACAATTCAATTCGGCATAATTTCAGTACATACATTAAGACTTATTTGACTAAAATGTCAACTTTTAAAACTGGTCGCCCTCAGTCCTATTCCCTCAAACGGTACGTTGGTGAGCAGTGTTGTTTTCTGAATAAAAGTATACTTTTACGGCAGTAAGTTGCTTATTGATGTATTGGATGTATGCCGATTTAAGCAGTGGTCTCTTGACAATCAGAAAACGCCTTAAATCCTATTCTTACATGGGTGTAGCTTTGTGTTTAACCATGGCAAATAAAAATAGTCCGATTTTTAAAGGAATTCCACGTGCCTTTCTCTCCATGTCAGAGAGGGACATTTCGGGGCCACAGGATGACCATCACGACGTAAATTGAAACTACATCACACTCTCTGTCTCTCTCACGCACACACACCCATATATACAAGGTGCAGCAGTGGTTCCCAAACTTTTTCTTGGGCCCCATTTTGATTAGGTTTGCCTTTGGGGGGTTGCTCAAACAGAAAAGACTCTGGCTTGCATGGCTTTCAGAGCTATGGGTGGAGTGATTACAACACTGTGTGTGCAGTGAAACATAACCAGGGTGGGATAGTCAGCCAGACACATGTTCTGCTAGCAAACATCAAAGGACAAGGAGTTAAATATTTAAAGAAATTCATTTATTGATATAGCTGGACTCCACTTTGAGGTGCATTGCTGTTCTCAAATACACTCTTCTTCCTTGATTTATTGAGAAGCCAAAGGCTGACCTTCATGTGATTTTTGCTTAGAAACAAAGAAAGACATCATGCATTTGCCCGGTTCTTGGTGAAGGTTGTGACATTTGAAACCTAACTCTGTGAATGAATCGGGATGATGGGGCCACAGTAGTTGAATCTCACCAAGAGGTCATACAATCCTCCCGCGGGAGCAGAGCGATGACTCAAAGCCAAGATCCTGAGAGCTTGGGGGGGTCTTTCAGCAACCAGTCATCCAGGCTCTCATTTATCTATCATTAACTAATAATACTTGTGTTTGCAGAGGACATTTATCCAACAAGAAGCCTGGCTCCCAGTGATGTAAGCTACTTTAGTCTGTGTAGAAAATATCAAACATGGAGTAAATATTATCATGACTGGTTTCAACACCCTCCCCTCATCTCCATATGAGCTCTGGGAGCAGAGCGCTCCATTAATCTCCTATTAATGATGAATGTTATGTAAACCACTGGGTTAAATCATTCATTATGATTCATTATCATGAATTTTCCAGCCTGATTGGTGGAGTGTTCTTCATATTCTCATTTTCAACGGGTTACACAACATGTCATGATATTTCATTGTAGTGCAATGATCTGAAACGTAATGTCAGGTTTTGCAGTCAGAGCTACAAGAGCTTCTTTCTAGAGTGTCCCTAAGCAATCATGCAGATTTATGCATATTTGTATTAATCCAGAAACTAGTTTACTGGAACATTCGCATAATAAAAGAAACAAAGGCGTGTTGAGACCATGGCAGCCTTAAATGCACTGCAGCTGCAGCATCCTGTTGAGGCTTAGGAGTTCGTCACCCAAAACAAACTGAGGTAAACAAATATTATCAAATGGGTCATAAAACACTTAATCAATGGGGCTGGCAATGAGCATTGAAAAGTACTAAAAGCTTGTCAGATATGTAGTTTTGTTTAGTTATTCTTTGATCAGATAGTTTCGGGTTGAAACCAAAATTTAGCATTTCAAAGTTCATGTACGGATGCTTGATTTTAGGCAACATTTAAAGGAGAAGTTTGACATTTTGGGAAATCTGCTTTTTAAATATAGCCACCAGCTGGTAAGGTTAGCTTGGCTTAGCTTAAAAACTGAAAACAGGGGCAGCTAGCTCTTGTTGTGGTCAAAGATAACAAAATCCACCTACCAGCACTTATGAAAATAACTAGCAATTTTAACTACAAAATTTCTTTAATATTAATATGTGATTATGCTTGGTATAAACATATCTTTAAAAAATATGGAGACCCCAAAATCACAATGACAAAATTGGTCAGAAAAATCGAAGTTTTCCTCAAATTGTAAAGACTTGTAATGACATTTTTAACAATCCCAGCCCTATTTGTCATATGAAAAACTCATTAGTATCTGATAGCATTACAAATTAATAGTGTTCAAGAGTACCTGATGGGGGAATTTTCCTTTTAAAATGTGAAAAAAAAAAAAAAAAAAAAAACAAGCGGTAAACACAACATGTGATGAGCTTGATGAACAGTTAACTATTTAGCACCTATTTTGGCCAACTGGTGAATATAATACTGTACCCAGTATTCAGTCTTCTTTTAGCACTGTTTTGGTTTGTACCATCTCCTGATAAAAATATCACACTCTTCAGCTGCTAAATGCTCCACTTTGTGACCCAGCTAGTCGCTAACTTTTGAGTGTCTGCTGTTTAATGCCAAGCAGGTAGTGTGCAGTGGGTGTATTGGAGCTTTGTCAGAGAGAAGTGCTGCCTGCTGTGGTCGGAAATGACACCATGCAAGACTGTAAAGTTGCAAGCTGGAAAAAAAGAAAAGGTGTAAAGCTCGGGGCAACTGTGGTTTCATCACTACACACTACAGCTTTCACATTACATTCATTTAAACCTTTCATTAAAATTTTAAAAATGATCATAGCTTCTTTAAACTCATCCCAAATGTTGCAAGTGCTATAAGTTTTCAATTCAGTTGAATACAGGCCTGACGTTACATGAAGAATTCTCTTTCAAAAGTACTTTTGCTTTTGTGGCTTCGGACTACAGAAGCCTAATTAAGCTTAAAGGCTCATTTAAGATGAAAGAGAAACACCTATTTGCTGCATTTCACGTGGCCAGATGTGTTCAAAATAAAACAGAAAACAACAGTGTTGCTCTTCGTCTTCTCCAGCGCTGAGCTCGCGACTCCTAAGTGCTCCCCAAGTGTCATTTGTCAGGGATTGTAAACACTGTCGGCCTTGCTTTACAGCCTATGCATCAAAATACAAAAAAAACACTCTCTCCCCAAAGACTGCAGCAGTTGTTGTTTGATAAACGAGGCGGACTTGCCAAAGCAGGAAATGGATTGTCCGTTTTGCCTCCTGTTTAAGGAAAACGGGATGGATGATTGGGCTGTAAGTCTGCAACTAACTGTGTTATCTTTATTCTCGCAGGACTTTTTTTTTGAATGAACTGCAGATCTGAAGTATCTTATTCTGAACTCAGACAGACAGTCCTTTGACTAAAGGGCACATTCTGTAAATTCCTCTAAACTTGGGACTCATACATCCTTTTGATGACCCGTAAAATGTGAGACAGATGCACCGTACAACACTGGACTGAATGAAATAGCCCTCAGGCTCCAAGTGACTGACTGCTGAAAGAAAGCAATTGAGTAAGAAAAGTATCCGGCTGGGCAGAATCATAGGAATGCTGAAACTGATGAGATAGTCAGAGGTTTCAGCTTTATCGCAGTGTGAAGCTCACAAAGTGGCATTGTGTCAGTGTTTGAGACACTGTTTCTTTACATCAATGCTGTGACCGTATTGTTTGGTGAGGCTTAAAGGGAGTGGCTTTCATTTGAATTATTTATAGCTTATGGTCTAGTGACAATGATTACCCACCCCTCCCCCCCATATCCACGTACCCCGACCCCCATCTCTCAATCCCCCAAGAGCATCCAGAATTGTGACATTTGACCCATAAATAATTTTTCCCTTATGAGGCTCATGTCGCCTCTAGCTTTTTTCAGACTCGCATGAAGTAAAGAGAGCCACCAACGTCAGAAGAAATTGTAAAATTTGTATGAAATTTAATGAGCAGTGGGACTAGATCACACAGAAGAGGCCGGTATTTCAGTAATGGAAGATGGACTCAGATCCTTTTACTTAAGTCAAAGTACCAGTATAGCAGAGTAAAAATACTCCATTACAAGTGAAAGTCCTGCATTCAAAACCCGAAAGTCTGGAAGCAAAATGTGCTTAAAGTGTGACTTCTGGATCTTTCAACCGATTTTTCACATGTTTTTGTGTCTTTAACTAATTCAGACAACTTTTTTTTTTTTTAAATTGGTAGACTAGAGACATAAAATTACTATTTTTGTCAAGGGAGTCTGGTGGTTTGGATGAGAGCGGGAAAGCGACTGTTTTTGGTTAAACAAAAATGATCTTACTCTTTAACAAAAAGGTCTACCCTCTGTAGGGAGACTTTCCATTATGTTGTCAGACACGTAATAACAATCTGAGCCTGTCACCGGCAAAAACAAGCACTTTAGTGGACGTACTGTGACAGAACGCAATTGCCCCCAAGGATTACTTTGCAACCCTGTTTCAGTACTGGACCGATTTCAAAAGTATTGTCCCAGTTAGTCATATAGATGTAAATACTCTTACCCTTTTAAAGTATCAAAAGTGAAAGTACTTGTTCTGCTGAAAATGTCCCCTGTGACTGTAATATATTATATATAACATTATTAAATTTTTAATATTGATGCATCAGTGTGTGAGCAGCATTTTACTCTTGTAGATGCTCGAGGTGGAATTAGTTTAAACTTTTTAATACACAGTTAGCTAGTTTAGGGCCACCAGATAATTAGCGGTTAGATATGATTCACTGATCACAATGATCACTGGAGAGATAATAAGTACAAGTACTATAAAATGGAAATAAACAAGTACAAGTAAATTTAAAGTTGCACAGTACCTGAGTAAATGTACTTACCGCTGTGCAATATTTAGTGAGTGAGGAGATTGTCTAAACCTGAGTCTGATTCGGCTCAGCAGGTGAAGATTGATCACAAAGAGCTGATCATGGTGATGTAGGGGGGGGGGAAAGGCCTTTTGATTTTTTTTTTTAAAAGTTGGGAAAGTAGAGACAAACAAAACATCAGTCACAATCAGGAGCTGATGTGTGACTAAATGAAGTGAATAGTGCTGTTTTAAATTCAAATAAAATTAATTAAAAAATACACAACTATGGAAAGTGAAGTAATTCTACTGCTCTGTACACAAGTTTCTCTGTGTAGTAGTAGTAGTAGTAGTAGTAGTACTTTTCTCCCTGTCAGGGTCCTGCAGGACTAATGAATTTTTCCAGTAACAAACTCTTGTTGGCAGGCTGTTTAGGCTGTAATATGAACTGGTAGGTGTCACATTGAGTTTAATTATCCAAACATGGAGTGATGATTAAAGTAATCTATTCCGAAGATGGTGTCTAAATGTCTTGCTTCGAAACTCACTTTGAAAAAGCATCATTATCAAGCTCAAAAACACAAATGCTCAAAGAGTTTTATTTCAAAATGCTTTGATTTTAGAAAATAAAAAATATTTGTAAGACACAAATAATTCTGTTTTCAAAAACTTACATGCAGCAGTTGATATGGGAGACGGGGTGTGAGTTTTTCCTGACTGTCTTATTGGGGAGTAAAACAGGAGACTATAATAATGTAAGGGGGACCGGCGGTAATGGGAAAGGGTCTGTATTTGTATAGCGCCTTTCTAGTCTATTCCCAACCACTCAAAGCGCTTTACACTAAATCACATTCACATGCCAACCGCACATCAGAAATGACATTCACACAGTGATGCCACCGAAATGCAGACCGTGGGAGCCGGGGATCGAACCACTGACCTTTTGATTATTGGACAACCGCTCTATCCCATGAGCCACATCCACCCCAATAAAGAGGGTGGAGGAGATTGTGACGGCGACTTTTGTAGTTGTCACAGTATTTATTCCCTCCTCCAGCCTATTGTCTGTTTGGTCTTTGTTGAAGTCAAAGTCTAGTTTGACATTAGATGTCACAGGCCTGTGACCGGAAAGACACCAGTGGTATTCCCGGTGCTGGCTTGGTTGGGATGTGGGTGGAGAATCTGACTGAGGGGACCCTCTCCCCTCCTTCAGCAGGTGGTGTTGAGGTACCCTTGAGCAGGACACTTAACCTTCAGGT
This sequence comes from Micropterus dolomieu, assembly GCF_021292245.1. NCBI lineage: Eukaryota > Metazoa > Chordata > Actinopteri > Centrarchiformes > Centrarchidae > Micropterus > Micropterus dolomieu. Next base: position 10,018,341 of record NC_060172.1, read on the forward strand.
GATTCAGTGTCCTGTGTAGCCTCCATTTGCTAGCAGCAGAAGATAAAGCCGCCTGTCTCCAACATGATTGTATCAGGCATCTCCCAGTGGCTTTCAAATAAACAGAAAATGTTCTCAGTTAAGCTGCATTTCCCTCCCAACTCTAGGGTCATTCAGGGTGTATGAACTCATGCAGCCGCAGTGGGTACTAACTCTGCAGTGTACTGTATAGGAAAACAAGAACCACTGGGACTCTCTTTTAGCCATTTATTGCAAGGCACCAACATACCGTTCCTACAATTGTAGAGAAACAAAGAATGTATAAATACTGTCTGTGCCTCTATAACACCATGAGCAGTGCAGTCAGTCAGTGCACCAAAGACAAATTTACATTTCTCTGTTTGTCAGTTTTCTTAGTTGAGGGCGGCATTAGCTCAGTCTGTGGGGACTTGGCGTAGGAATCGGAGGGTTGCAAGTTCAAGTCCACCAAGGACCATTAATGAAGGTTCCCCTAAGCAAGGCCCCAAACCCCTCACGCCGAGAATCCACTGACTCCGGCTAAGGCATGTTACAGCTGCGTAGGTTTGATGTGTCCATAGCCCGGCGTCAAAGTCCGCTGGAAGCGTCTCAGAAGCGCTTCAGCAGCAGAGCGTGCAGCCCGACCCACGTTATTGACTTGTTATTAATTTGTCATTTTCGTGCTTCTACTACCTTCTTCACAGCTCTGTGACCCCATTTCGTTCCGTCATCTTCAGGCTGCATTTCCCACAGGGAGAATTTCAGAGCGTTTTGCCTGCATGATTATGCTGACATGTTTAGATTGTTGTTGATTTGGTAATCAGTGTTTGCATTTTGTGCTTTTACTATGATTAAGTAGGCTACGTAGTTAAATGATTTCCTTTTGTGTCCGTTTTAACCGTGTTTAATGTTTAATTTACTGGATTCTCTGTGCCGTTCTGTGTCTGACTTCCTTCCTGGTTCGATGTGCTCTGTGCTAGTTGACGCGGCTAGCGGCCTATTCTCTGCGGAGCGGAGAGGTGCTTCTGGGGCGCTTCAGGGACGCGCTGCGGCCGCGTCTGGTGGACTTAAAAGCATTGACTGCAATAGCTGTTATTGCTCCCTGGGCGCTGCACAATAGCTGCCCACTGCTCCTAATTAGGATTGGTTAAATGCAGAGAACAACAGAATTTCCTCTCGGGATCAATACAGTATAAGAAAAGAATAATCATTTAATAATTAGTTAAAAACAGCAGCAGCAACAGTCCAACCCCAGAAATAATGATATAAGAGAGAAAAGCAACAAATCCTCACAGCCAGTTTTTTTTCTTGAAAGAATTACTTTAAAGATTAATGCAAACATAAAAATAGTTGCAGATGAACTTTCTGTTGATCAACTAACTGATTAATCATTGCAGCTGTAATATATAGCAAAAATACTGAAATCTAATCCACATGTATGTTACAGGAATTTAAAATGTCTCTGGGGCAACAGCATACACACTACTGCACAGCTGTCTCACATGCATGATAGACTAATCTTTATTCTTCTGTTCAGTTTCAGGATCTTCAAGTGGACAGGGAGATGCTGCTGACCTCCAATCGGAGCTTGGCAGAGGAGAGCCTCGCCCGACGACCCCGCCTTTGTAACGGCAAACTCCAATTGGCGGAGAAATACCGGGAACTGTCCAACCTGGCAACCACATGCTGGGAAAAACAGAGTCAGCTTGGTGAGTTTACCCCAGCACTGATGAGACGGAGAGGAGGGGGCCAAGGGGGAATGTTTCTGGTTACATGTACGATGCCAGTGAACGAGCACTGTCAAGACATAAGTCAAGAGGAGTTGGAAGTTGTGACGACAAGGTCAATGGTTCATATGGCCTTGCTAAGTGAAAGTGAAAGCTGCAGCTTCTTAAAAGCTATTTTTTTCTAACAATAAGACAGCTTTGGATGACTTTAAACAGCTTTGTATCGTTTTCTTAAGGCTTCATGTTGACTTCAGTGAAAAGAAACCAAAAGAAGAAATCGCAGAAAGAAAAGGTTGGGTCCTAACCACTTAAGGTTAAAACTAATTATACATGATATCCCACAGTGGCTCCTCAGTGTCTCACCTTGTAATTGCAAGCAAGACATTCAGCCTTTACTGCGCGCTTTGGGACATAGAAAGCAAAAAATTAAACTTGAATCGCTTTTGACTCACTGTGACACACTGGCTGGTTCAAAGAATGAGGAAAGTTTCACATGAGAGTACAGAAAAGCTTCAGCGTGTCAGTGAGACGAGCCTTCAACCGCCCAGCGAAAGCCTCAGCATGACTGGAGTTTGGTCATGGGAACGAAGCGGAGCATATCAAATGCCAGCAGGAAGCTTGCAGCAGTTGTCAAGGAATTTGCGGGGTGAAAGGGGCCTTGTCTTTGTTTAGGCAAGTCATGCTTTTGACAGGGCAGCTATAGGGCAGCACCAGAGGATGTCTTTTTAAGCCTCTGCCCTAAATTTAAAGCCTTATGGGCAAGCTTTAGAAATTCCTCACATTGTAAGATCCGTGCCAAGAGCAGGTGATAAAATAAATCCTGCTGCATTAATTTCCAGAGGTAATGTGTACTGCTTTTTATTTATAACTCTGAGTGGAGGCCTTTATGGAGCAGGCCAGTGCTTGGTTTACCTTAATGGAACAGCGTTGCCAGATTTGTGCAACAGCCTCAGCTGCCGGCCAGTGATGGAAGTTGGGAGGAATGTTAAACTTCCTGTCAATGTGTGCGTATTACACAGATGCTATCCCACCTCCCAAGCTAAGCAGGATGGGTGGGGGTCCGTCCTTCCTCCGCAAAACATCAGATTCTCATTTGCTGCAACAAGGGACTGGGAGGGGGAAAAAAAGAAGATGAATGAGAAGGGTTTTCTTGAGGCGAGTAATTGTAGTGGAGACAAACTGTGGAGTGGATCAAGGCAGACAGCTGTATTGTTTTATACATCCTGCTGTATGGGATCGGTGGCCAGAGAAAGCTGGCAGAGTGTGCTGTGGTCCCCAGGTGGAGTTGAAACCTTGAGTGTTTCTTAACGACCACAGCTATTATCGGCATCTATTTCCCTCTGCTTGTTTCTGCTGCTAGTCTAGTTGCTAACCTTAGCATAGACATTTTTTTTTTTTTTTTAAAGCAACGCTGTCTCTTAGAAATTATGTCTATATATGCCACTCATTTGCTTTGCCAAATACATTTTGAAGGAATTATAATTACTGCTAGGGTTATTTTATTTCTATTCATTATATTATTATTTTATAGAGTGACTGACTGAGAGTCGTGGTTGGGTTTAGGCAACAAAAGCACTTTTGTGGTGATGGTCTTGGTTAAATGTTAATAAAAGTAGTACATGTATAGAGGTCACATTATGCTTTCCCTCTATTTTATTGTATTTATGTTTTTGTGCATGTAATAGGTTTGTAAAGTAAAAGTCCAGTGCACTGTTAAAACTTTACTTATGAAAGATAAATTTGTTACACGTGAATAACTTATCACTCTAAAAAGTCTTGCTCCAGTCTCGGTTGTGAAGCTGGTTCAGGTTGTTCTGCCTGTGTTTCGGGTAGAGCCCGACCGAAATGGGATTTTTCAAGTCCGATGCCAATTTTGATATTTGAGGATTTTAAAATCCGATATGGCAATATATTGGCTGAAATTATTTTTCCCCCTTATTTTAAGAAACGCATAACATAAACAACGATTATCCCTAATATTTGTTATGTTGAGACCCTACCAAGATACCGTGAGATATTGCAGTATAAAAAACTTTTTTTTTTGTTATAAATAGTACTTTGAACAAAAGTACAACAAAATATTTGAAGGGTTTGATAAATAAAAGTCAAATGTATAAAACTAAAGAAAAATCTTTATAAATATCTGATTTAGTATAAATTATAGAGTACTATTACTAATGAACATTAAATTAAATAGTATGTATTGTTGGGGCCAGCAAAACAGAAACTATAAAAATCTACTACTACTACTAATACTAAGACGCTTCTGGGACGCACTGCGGCCGCATCTGGTGGACTCACAAGCACTGACTATAATGGCCACAATTAGCTCCGGCAACCACGGTGCAGCCGTAACACGCCGTAGCCGGAGTCAATGGATTTTAGGGGTAACACTCCCCCAGTGCTCCGAACTCACAGTCCAAGCAGAGTCAGCTAATATGACAGCTAACAGAACTAACTAACTAACAGCAGCTACTTAGCAACAAGTAAATCTATCTGTTTATCCCCAAACTCCGTAAATCAGATAGCTGAGGCAGGGCAGCCGGGGGACATCATAGGGAGAACCAGAAAATATTGTTCTCCATCAAATATGATTCAGTCTCACCAAAATCGGTTAATAAAGATGTGTTTTTGTCCGGTCGGCCACCACAAACACTACACTCCGGTAGCGTCATAAAAATGAGAAAATTCTTCATTGGACGCTGAATTAATACACGCCCCCAAGTGCAGGATGAGTCATTAAAATTTTAAAATAATTTTCCAGGAAATTAACTCTAAAATACCATCCAGAATACATACAAAACAGCGTCTTTTATCATTGTTGGGCCAGATGCTGGCGGATTGGTGACATATAGTGCAAGGCATATGCAATTAAAACAAATAAACATTGATTTTGATTTCATGGGGACTTTATCGCACAGGGGTGATAAAGCGATGTTCAGGATGACAAAAATATGGTGTTTTTTTTTAAAGTTAAACTATGTCAACCTGTTCTGGTACAGCTCCTAAATAAAATGCCTGAACCTGAAAATGAGCATAAGTGACCTCTGTAATAAAACATGTCTTCTCTTGGTCATTATTTTCAGTATCAAACCAAAACGATAATCTTTTCCAAATATTTACTAAGGCTGTAAGTGTAAACAAAAAAAAGTTGAATCATATTTTAGTTGCGCTAAGCAGATATTGTATTGCAAGAGAGGATATTGTAAGAAATATGTTGTCTGCGAACTTTTTGCAGACACTGTCTTTTAAAGTGTAACTTAACACCTACTGACCTGTAGTGGTTTAATTTCCTCACCTTGCTTCAGTGATGTACATGTGTAGTCCATGACACAAATTAGTAGTACATAGAGCAGATAAACAGGGTTGTTTAAAAGAGAGTTCACTCTGATATACTAACTGATAAAAAGCAATATTGGGTTTGTATTTATTTTGTCTTGATGGATAACGGGTCAGATGTTGACAGTATCAGATCACTTGGAGATATTTTTGGCACGGCCACAGTGCTATTTAAAACATCAGCACACTCGGATATGGTGTCACTAACTATGAATCAAAGAGTTTTCTGTCTGGATTTCTGCAGTTAGGCTTAAAATGACACATTAGAAATCCACGTTAAAACAGTAAGAGATACCAGTATTTAAGGTGACCGCACATTCAGTGGATGCACTGCAGCCAGAACATACAGTAACTTTATGTTGTTTAGAGTTTGAGATATGTCCACAGTGGTTAGTTTACTGTGTTTAAATGTTCATTTGGCTGCTTTAGATTCCTCAGTGGGTGGTGAAAGACATTCTGGGTCACTTCAGTGAAATCACTACTGAAGTAGAGGTAGGCAAGCTGAGGTAAATTGACTATTCGCCAAACCCCTCCCCCTGAACAGCAGTAGTCCAATCATAGCTTAGCAAGCATAACGAGTCACAACAGGCCTGTCAAACTTTGGATTTGTAAGAGTCTCCATATAAAGAGTTTGGATCATGGTTTAATTTTTATTTTACCATTTTCAAAACAAAAAATACTGTTGTCTGCTAACGTAAAATGCAACTTTATCATATCTGGCATTATGTTAGCTTAATTAGCTTGCTAGCTACAGGTGACGATATCTGCTAGAGTATTGCCATTTCAGCCGTCAAAATAGTCAGCCGGCTAGAGAACAAAAACCTGCTTTTGTCTACGTCTATTTAAAGTCAAAGACTAGTTGTTTTTAAAATACTAAGAATCTTTAATGTATGTAAACTCAATGTAAACTGCAGAAGGGCAGGCCAATACATTAGCACAAAATGGCTCTTGGAAAGTGTTTAACATTGTAGATGAAGAAGACATATTTTAATAATCTCGCAAGGGGACATTCAATGTTTTATGGATGATATTTATTTCTGTAGCACAACTCATCCCTACTGTGACTAAGACCCATCTACATTAACCTATTGTTAAGGTTATCAGATGTTGAATTTAATATCAGGTTGACTTTTAAAGACAGATATCCAAACTTTTATCATAATTGAAATGACATGCAAAGTTTAACAACTTTAACATCATTTGTCAGCAGAGCAGCCTCATGTTTGGCTCCTGGCATCAGTTTAATCAAACTATTGTAGGTAGACTTTTGTGGTTCATTTACTATCTTTTAGCTGTTTGACTGCTGCAGATTGCCTACAACTCTTCTTTTATCTCCTGTCATCGATGTGCAATTCCATGTTTTACATTTCAAGAGCATGAAAGTGCAGAAATTACGTTCTTGTGGAAAAAATAAAATAAAAGTATAATATCAAATTGAAACGTAACCCACCGACCACACAGTAAATTCTCCACACGCCCACTAGTTCAGAACAAGCAGAGGTCAGTTTGCTGCATGACTGTACTTGCTATGTCTTTTATTCATGCTTGCATTTGTGATGTTGGGTGTGGTCATCAAAATGGGATTATGGGCTTGTTTATTGCCACCATACTAGATCTAAATGAATGTGAACTCTTGAGACAAGGCTTTTGTATTCACTTCCTCTGGGAACCCAGCTGACTGTTTGTAGGTGGAGAACAAAGTGCATATGGTGTCTAGGAACCCTTTAAGCTTTTTGTTTGGGACTTTCCATATTTGGATTACTCTCTGACTGAAAGTATAGTCTAATTGTGGGTTTTAAGGATGTAAAATATCTGGATATTTCTTTGTTTCTCAGTGTCTGACACCAACTTTGCGTTGTAGATGTAGACATTTGTAAGGTTTTTTTTCTGTCTGTGACTTATCTCAGTTTCTGGTACATAGATGATTTTAGGGAGTGAAAGAAGTGGTGTCAGAGCAAGTAAAGATGCTGATTTTACTCACAGTTGGTAGCAGTTACGTAAATGAATCAGACAAAGCACAGGGGCAAAGTTCCTGTCTACCACCCCAAAAACCCAGGGGTTGGATTTTTGGTAGAGGCACGCTTGCGTACCAACATAATTATCTGTTTGCGAGTGGGGAAGCCAGCGAGGGTTCTTGTTGTTGCTGCTTGGGCTGAATGATTTGAAGAAAATATGTGATTGTGATTTTTTTTTTATGATCATTTCTTGCATCTTTATCCTACTTTTCTACATTATTTGAACCAAGTAAAACAATGCAGTTGCTTGATGTTGGGGTCCTCCCTGGGTTTTTCAGAGAAAATTTAACAACTTCATGGTGTCTAACGCATGGCAATAATGATAAACTGGTAGTAAGTCACACCTGGCAATTTTTTATAACTTAGGAGCAAGAATCCTGGAGTCCCAGATTCACAGCTTTTAATGTGATCAAATTAAAACTATGATATGGTGTGTGTAAAAGATTAACGGTAGACTGTCTGCCAGCTGTCATTTCACATGCCAACCAACAAGCAACCTGCTAGCTAACCTGTCTGAAATTGAGCTTGTTTATGTAGAAAAATACTTGCAGCTCTTCTGGTTTGAAAATTACACAGCCTTATTTCGTTAAATATCAAATTATACAGGCAGGTTTTTCCCTCTTTGACAAAACCATCTTTGGCCAAGTGTAAATAATGTAGACACCAGCACACAGAGAGCATATCAACCAGAAAACAGACAAGAGGTTTTTTTTTTGGTATTTTAGTGCAGAATTAGTGTTAATAAGCTACTGAGTAAATGTGTCGGTCACTGTTGTCATTATTGTGAGATGTAAGGGGCCGCTAGAAAATACTGAACTGTGTTTTCAGAGTTTGATTGATGTGTGATAAGCAAGCTGGCTAGAATAAACCCAAGTTATATCTGGTGATTGTTTTCAAATGAGACAATCATAACTGGTGGAAGTTGTCACCTGCTACAGCTTGTTAAGATACTTTTAATCATGTAAAATGTAATTAAATCATTGCTATTGCAATTTGAACATTTCACTCTTTTTTAGATCATAATTTCTATATAAAAACAATTCATCATTCAGCCGTAGCTGCTACACTAGTGCTGTTCCTACTCGCCTTGAGGGCACCTGCACATTGGGGGTTTGATTAGGGGAATAGCATGAAACTCGCTCCCAGCACCCCTCTAACCACCAATAGGGTAGCAGTAACATGGATGAAAGGGCACAGGGCATTCCCAATGGGAAGGAAACAAGGAATAGTCCTTGAAATAGATTTAATATGAAGCTGTCAGAGGACAGAAACATGGCTTCTGGCACTAGACAGCTGTTTTAAGCCAGCGTTAATCCCATGGGCTGCATTGACCATGTCTGAACAGGCTGAGAAAAGATCATCAACCCGCAGAAATTCAAAACAACAGAAGGAAAAAAGATGTCATGGGGCTGATCACACTATTTGATTGACGGTACACAACACGGTGGTGAGCGCTTGAAAGGAACAGATGGTGGAAAAAATGGATAGGCTGATGCTGTCTAACATTTTAATAACAAATGTAATTTCTCTCAGTAGAGCGTGGCAGCATTCAACTGACATTTGTGAATTAACTTGAATATAGCAAAGTGTTACTCTCAGTTTGAAGCTGTGAAGCTGTTATGCCACTTATGTTGGATATAACAGAAAGCCTCTCAGGTTGCCAGGCTTTGACGCTGTGTTAGAGAGGACAAACATGAGGCTCGAGAGCTGCAGGAGTGTAATTCACTGCTGATTTGTTGGCTAATTTTCAAGCCTCTGATACATCCATGCCCCGCAAGGCCCCATCTGTAATACCATGACCTATTTGTGTATAATCAGCAGCAGATCGCTTGCCTGGCATGTTAAACTGCATTTCTTCACTTGATTTCTCATAACCATTCAGCACAGTATGGTTAGCAGCTTTTGAAAGGGAAAGAATTGTATTCTTTATAATCAACCAATGGTATGATGTCCATGGCTGTGTTGCTTCCAGCTGGCGCGCCATCAGTCAGTTGCAGTGATATCTATCAGCCTTTGACCGGAGACGATGTTACTGGCAGGTCAGGCATGAAACGTGGAAGTCTGTTGTGCTTAAAGGCAAGAAAGAACATTGCAAGAAAAGCCCCGCTACATTTCTGAGTCGGTTCACTTCCTGAGGTGCATTTTACCACACCATTTTACATTTTACACAAGTCTTTGAAAGTCTATCCCTTGTCTCCATGATAAATTTAAGCATTTAAAGCTTCACTTTCTTGTGAGTGATTGGCATGTAAAATTGATCTGTAAATTCAAATAAATTATTCTTATAGTTTCTGTTGTCCACAGCTGCATTATACTTTATGAAAACACCCTTCAGTTCATTAAATTCCTGCTGCACTCTGAAGGCAGCAGGACACATGTATAAATCTGCAGCCTCTGATTTGAGAAGTGCTGCGTCACAGCGCAGTGCCATTACATACGACCATTCACTGTGTTTAACACACCTGCAAATGACACAAAGCTGCTACAGAATAACCACACACACATCTACACACATCAGACAGGTCTGTTATAACACCGGTGCTCATCAGTCCTGTGTGTCACAGCCCCTTTTCTAACTTCAAATGCATTATAGTGCACTTGCTGTTGCATCACATCAGTTACAACATGATGTAACCATTTACATCAACTACAGCAGAATTATGTCTATCGTCATTTTACTAATTAGCTGTTTAAAACCCCACACCATCTGCCTCTGGCTGCAGATCTGTGGTGCTGTGTTCACATCTTGTCATTCTGCACCATCCAGAAAGGATTTGATGAATTGTACAAATGTGGTTAACAGTCTCTCCTCGAAGGCATTCGCAGTGTTGCACTCGGGTTGAACACATGAGAAGTGACAGAAGCACTTGTGTAAAGAACGAAAAAAAGAGAGCTTGAGAGTGAAGTTCAAACCCTGCCTACTTTTACGCCTCTGCACACCTGCCCATTTCTACGTAAAGTGGACGTGATTGTTCGATTGCCTGTTTCAGAAAGTTATTTCCAGTAGGTTCACTGAGGCCTCAAGTCTACCTCGGCATCCTATCGTGACAAGAAACTAACCTTTACCTTTGATACTATTTATTAGGAATACAGTATCATTTTTGCATTTTCTCACAGGATGCTTTAGGGACTAGATCACAGCATAAACACAAGTGATTGAAAGAAATAGCTGAGCCTCTACAGCAATGATCTGCAATCTGAGACAGGTGAATTATCCTGCACTCTGTCAGTGTACCTCAGTGTCTGGAGGTCTCGGGTAGTCTCAGCAGGGTCTATTAACATGATGACATCTACTGCTTGCTGAGAAGTTCCTTCTCAGCCCACACAGTGACAGTAACTGTCACATTGATCAGTGTTTCCAACAGTGCGAGTCCTCCAACAACACGGTGTGTGTTTGGACTCTGCATCGCCTCAGTTCATTTTAAACTTGACCGGACTGGACATCTTGACAGTAAGGGCCTGCGGAGCATTGGTGCCTGACAGTCGGTCCGCTTATTTTGTTGTGGGAACAGGCTTTTCAGCTTTTAATGACTCCAGACCTGTCGCAGCACAACAACACCATTTTTGATTTGGTTGGTCCAGTCTGGGCGATCCAGTCCAGGACAGAAATATGAGATCGGCGCCGCCGACAACCAATGGAGGTTTAGCTCAAAGTGAAAAGAAAGAGAATGAAGCAGAAAATCTTTTTAACAACTAAATTTACAAAAAATATTTTACATTAGAATAAACATCAAACCCCTCGTGTTTACCTTGGTAAGTATACTTTTCTTCAGAGGAATATATTTCTGATATAACTTTAATATTCCAACTTATCTATCAATACACATGTAAATATTGAACCTGTTGATCATTCTTTTCATTATCCACATGTCTATGTTTTTAAAAACAAAATATTTGAATATGCCCATTACTATTCCCATCAACACCAATCATTTTGGCACTAACAAGTATGGAATTACAATATGAAATAGTTTCCTTTAATAATGTCACATTATCAAGATAATCGTCAGAACAGGCAGCAGATTTCATAAGGACTTTTTCTTTAGTAGGAGGTACTTCTAATGCAACTGTCTACAGGCAGAAACCTCAGAGGCCTCAAAACCTGCACAAATAAAACCAAAAGTATCTGCCTGGATTAATACCACTTGGAGTAAGTGGGAGAATATGTTTTTTCTATAACTTAAGAACCCCATTTATCCCCTTGTAACAGCAGGGCTAAAGGGAGGTGATGTCAGTTTGTCCATCTGTCTGGTTCATCCCTCTGTTCATCCGTCTGTTCCCATCGGAAAATTCAGAATAGTTTTAATAACCCCCCTGAAATATCTAGTGCCTCCATCAAGTCTGACATTTTCCCTGACGAGCACTCTGGTCCTTGGCAATCTCATTTTTGCATGAAGATTGCTACGAATGTCAGTCCCCAGTGGGGAAAACATATTTCTGAATCAAGTTTGTTCCATCCAAAAGTTTTCTTTTGTGGCATTGAATTACCTAACAACTACTGAGGCTTCAAGATTCAACACTTTTAGCCTTGTTGGACAATAAAATGGGGCACTATGTAATATCTTAACTTCACGCTGCAACTAACAACTATTTTGTCGATTTAATCAATGAATATTTTGGAAAATGTCCATGGAGATGTCACTATATTGCATTTTTTTGCCCAAAACCCAAAAATTAAGACTTAGGATAATATTTAACAGAAAAACAGCAAATTATTGACTTATTGTCTTTTGACTTAAAACGATTAATCAATTATCAAAATAGTTGATAATCGACAACAGTAGATGTCTTTAATAACACTGTACTTGCAAGTTAATTGCAGAGACCTTGGAATATAAAGCAAAACTAACAGGGATGTTAAAATTAATGACCAAAAGGTGTGTTGCAAACATCCATCAAAGTTTATAGATGGCTCTCTGGTTCAACTTTGACCTGCTAACCTGTTTGCTTTTTTTCGGGGTTTTTTTTACCTTTTATTTTACCAAGAAGTCCCATTGAGATCAAAGATCTCTTTTACAAGAGAGACCCGACCAAGGTAGCAGCCATACATAAACACAATATATTAAAATGCAACAAAAACAACTAACAAAGTACAGCTATTCAAACACATTGTTGGCAAGAAAAACAACCACATGCCTATTTTACCACAATCTTTCTGACGCTCTTAAATTTAGCAATTGATACACTTCTCTAATTTGGGAGACTTATGGGAATACGGCTCATACATATAGGAATTACTAGCAGTTTCCAAGTCGTGCACACATTAACATCAACATCAAAATTACGTGTGAGAACATTTTTCTGAAAGCTCCAATATATTCAGCTTGGTGCTTTTATACTACAGAAGTGCCTAAAAAAGAAAGCAAACATAGATGCATCTTGTCAGCCAAGTCATTTACCATTTATAGCACTATATCATCAATGCACAGAATTTTGTGACCCTCAAATGGCCAGCTGTTGTCAGATAATGAATTTTTCAGTTGATCAGCTCTAATCACATTTGCTTAAGTGTCTGGTATGTAGCATTTACCCACAGCCATTTGCTTTGTCAATAAGCGCCTTTTTACATACAGAGAAACTTAATCTTTAGCCCTCACAGTGCTCGAGCTGTATTTTACTGTCTGTGGCAGCAGCAGTGCCTCGACTCCTCATCATCTCATGCCTGCTCCCAGACAAAGAGTGTTACTCCATCACCGACACTATTCACGTGTAAGTGCAGCCCCACGCTGCGCTGGCCTACTGGTCCACTCCATCTCCTCAATGTAGGTCACGTACAGCTGCTGTAGGAGCATTTGTTTGCCTAGCTGCCACCTCTCATTACACAACCCCATCACCCAACATGTGCAGTGTGGGGGTCATGATAAAGGCCATTCCTTAAAGTGTTAAAGTTCCTCAAGTGTAACGTGGAGCGATTATATTATTAATGCTGAGGCAACAGCGTTATAGAAAGCAGAACGTACTGTGCAGAAGCCATAATGTTTTTCTGCTCAAAAACCTTCCTCTTTTTAAAGGGAATTTATCACCTGTAAAGATCTGAGTGTATAAATTGACTGCCAGACTACTTCATTGAGAAGCAGGAAACCTTTAAAGAGAATATCTTGACTGGAAATGTGCACACTGTACATTTTCTCTGTATATCTGTCTAGAGGGGGCTAGATATTTCCCTCAGAGGCTCAGATTTATTTGCCATTACTGTGACTTTTATTTGCCCCTCAGTCTCCACTGAACTCAGTCTGACTTGTGGGGGGGGGGGGGGGGGGGGGGGGGGGTAGTGTAACACAGCGTCTCTCGGAGGGACAAGACACTTTGCGGTCAGATGGGTCAATCCTATTCATGATGATGATGCCCAGGAGGAGAACACATGCTGTGTATGTGTGAGGGTACTTTGCTTGTTATCACATTTATCAGACAGGCTGTGCCCATTTCTGTATGCTGTATCTGTTCGTCACTTAGACATGGCATTGGCGAAGTGTAATTTGGTTTTTGCCCAGTCTCAAGCTGGCTACAACTTAAGCCCCGTATTTTAGACTGTATTTGTTTACATTTGGGCAGATTGTGACCATTAAAAGTAAGCCAAAATAGCGATTAGCAGCCTCTGCAGTAACTATCACTGGATTATTTTGATACGAAAACTTAAGAACATGATGATTCTCAGGCAAGATGTGGAGTTATAAAGAGTATCTCTTTTCCTATGATTTCTGGGATCAATATTTTTCTCTTCTGTGATATACATTCCCACATGGAAAAATATAGGAATTTCCCCCTGATTAATTAATTATATTGCTCTATTTATAAAGAATTAAGCGTCCCATCATTATCAAAGTAAATAAAAATAGAAAATAAAAATTTTATTTTTAGTCTGAAGACCTCTTTTGAGTGCAAACCATTCTTTCTTATACTTTAATGCAGTAATTTGAACAAAATAATAAAAATAAAAGAGCAGCTATACACCAGCCTTCTGAGTTGTTTACAAAAGTTACTTTTTCTTTTTGCAACCAAATCCATGTTTGGGTAGTTTTCTACTATTCCTCACTTATTTTCAAGTTGTCTTCGACAACAGATGGGTGGAGCTTTGGTTGTTTTAAAAAAAAACTAAGAACAATATTGTGATTGGTGGTTCGCTGTGCATGCAGAGCTTGCTTATTAGTCACTACTAACAAACTCTGTGTATCCCAGAACTCTTAAATCGGAGTAAATTGTGATTCATCAGTCAAACTTCTAATGGATTAGTCATGGAAAATGAGAACCGTGCAAGTTTTCAGAAAAAAAGTTGTGGTGTTTGAGTTAATTTGGCTTGCTTGACGTTGCACATCCTGCGATGTGACTATTGGGCATAGGTGCAGTGCACAGATGATGCTGAAACGATATATTGCGCAGCCAAACTATAATAACTAACTTCCTGTTGTTTTAAGAACACCAGCATGCACCTGTCCCTTTCACCTCAAACAGCATCTTTGCATCATGTTTGAAAACCTGTGCTTTATTAGCAGTCACATGACTGGAAAGGAGGGTAGAGCGAGATAGAGAACAACAACAAATATTGTGGTTCATGGCAGGCACCTTAACCCCTAAGCCACCAGGGCTCCCCGTTCTCAGATCTTATTTCAGTTTATCAGTAAAAGGTTCTAATTAAACTTAAGTCACGTCCTTAAATAATATCCTTAAATCAGTAACATTTGTTAATGTGTTTCAAAGCTCTGAGGATTTCCTTGAAGTATTTTTTACCCAAATTGTTGGTTGCAAGCATCCATCCCAGTTTTCAGACTGACTCTCTAGTTCAACTCGCTACTGTGCTTTACCTATGCACCTACATCCTACTGAACTACCTTTTTACTGACATCTCAGGTGTGCTCACTTTCATTTTTAACTTCAAATAATGTGGTATAGAAAAGTGGCTAAACTGCTCTGTGATGATCTGACTGCTTGTGTTTCTTGCCCCATTGGACTCACTGTTAAAGCTCAGAAATTGCCTTTGTGCGAACAGTGTTATAATTAGATAGGAATTATAGCAACTACGCTAATAAGGCCCAAGTTGTAACAAGCCAGAAATATATTTTTTTAAAAGACTTGGGAGGAAAGCTCAAAACCATGAAATGCACAAATATAGCTTATTATTTTTTTAATAACTAATGCAAATGATAAAAATAAGACCGGAGTTTAATAAACTGGTGATACCCCTTCAAGAACCATTGGGAGCATCCGGTGTTCATCAGTGTCTCAATACATCATAATGACAAAAACACACATTGTCAGTCATCATGTCACTGCTTGCTTGCTTGTTCCTGATAACATTGAAATGAGCTTGAATGATCTGTGGCGGATTATATTTGATGTGGTTTTGTGAGCTGCTGCCTCCATATTACTCCTTGCTTTTTTTTTATCATATAGACACAGGCATGAATCATTTAAACATGGTATGTGTGTGCACATGAACACTGAAGTGTGATGTCATTTATCCATGATTATTTGTTTATCAAAGTGTTATAGATGTATTGGCTGGATACAGGAGAACTTATGAAATCTTTATAGTGTATTTTAGTAAGTAATATGAGTGGATGGCAAAAATGAGACTCCAAAATGGATTTCAAAGTCGTGGTCAAACCCAAGACCAGCTTCCCAAAATAGCTCAATGTTGAATATTTACAGTGCCTGTTTTCCCTTTTTTCTAGCCAACAACTGTCCACCCCATCACCACCATCTCCTCGTCAGCACATACCCTGAAGGCTCTTTGTGATTTGGAAAATAATTTTCTCTGCTGTGGTTTCTTGGTTACTGGATTTTTTTTCTTCCAAATCCAATGAAGTCATACTTCATCTTCCTCTCTCCGCATGCATCAGTGATGTTTCTTTGTCGTTGCAGAGGCTCGTGTCCAGAAGCACAGCCTGCAGATGACGCAGAACCTCCTGCAGGAAGAAGTGGCACGTGCTGAGGAGCATTCAGAGGTAAAAAAGAAACGAACAAAACGCTTCTTAAATGGAGCTCTATCCTCTTGTTCTTGCTGAGAATCAAAGAGTCTTTCATCACTTTGGCAGCACAGTTGTGGATGATTCTTGAAAAGCCTGCAGTCTCTCTGACAGCCCACCCACTTCTGTGCAATCTGATCTCTAAAGACATGAGACATATACATACAGTGAGCAGTCCACCAACATCTGAGAGCAACTTAAACCCACTTCCACCATGGCATCCTCTGCAGAAATCCCTCCACATAATGTACACGTGTTCTGCCAATCCTGCATTCAGATTTTACAGTTTTATGGATGTTTTTAAATGTTCATTTTCCAAGTGATTCGTCTTTGTTCGTTCAGTGAGTGTTCATGTAGCACAAAAAATTTAAGATGGGGATTAGATGTTTTTGTCTGAGTGAAAGAAGAGTCCATTTTGTACAGAAAACTGGGGAAAGAGACATAAGGAAAATGTGGCCGTGTTTGAGGTGGATATTAACATATTGTAGGTGACTCGTGCTTGGCAGATCAACAAACCACATCCCATCCTTACGGGTCACTGCTCCATCTGAGTGGGAGAATAAACTATACTGTCAATCACATCACATGCTCACATGAGCATCTCAGATTAGGTATTCATTTGGCTGTTTGGCCTTTACATTACGGTACAAAATCACAAAGCACGTTCTCCCATTTACCCCTGGTGGTATATGTGCATGCAGAGACTGTCTGTAGAGAGATGTGATGTGCCTCTACCACAAGAGAGAAGAGGTAGGCTAAGTTTCTGTTTTGTTTGTGGCGCTTACAGTATTGAAAAATTTTAGAAAATAATACAGCATGCTTTTTGAGGAACATTGTCCTAGTTACTCAGTATAATCCCCGAACCTCAGCGTGAACAGTGCTTTTTTTAACGTTTGGCAGGAAATAATTCTCAATCAAAATGATTAAAAACAATGTGGTCTTAAGCAGAATCAGAAAATGACTAGACAGATTCAAAATGAATTATCTGGTGACCTTAATGCATTCAAACCTGTCTAATAGATCAAGTTGTGTTAGAATGATGAGATCATCATTGTCACTTTACTTTAGTGTAGCAGACCGCTTGGTGCAAAAGCTGTATGTTCATATTCTCATGATTACCTGTTCACTGACACTCGTGTGTATGTATTGTATAACTCCCATCACAAAACTACGTTGTTACTTTAACATTCATGTACTGACTTGACATGCGTGCACACGACAAAGACCGCACACACAGCCGTTTTTAAAAACCTGTTTAAAACCTGTTTTTCATGATTCTGTCAAATCCATAGTGAATCTCAGTCAGTGGTGCCTTATTCTGTGTGTGTGTGCTCTAGAGATTTATGGACCAAGATAACAACATCTCTTAATACAGTCTTCCTCAAATAATCTAAGTAGATATTGTAGTTTTGACTCTGTTGATCTCGCCTAGTCAGCTCATGGTGGATTATAGGTGGAATTTTCACAGGCTGTGTTTGTTAACAGGATCATTGTTTTACTGGAATTGAACTGCAAAGCACATCTTTATGGTTCAACATAAAAAAAACATGCATATTACTGAAAAATATTGCAAAAACCCAACCTATTTTATTTTCTGGTCTTGTAGTTTTTGGTGTCTAATCATTAACCAGTTTGATGTTTATTCATTACCAGTTTTCTTTTCTCGAGAAAATTCATTTCAAACAGACGATTTTAAATAAATTTGCATAAAGTGTTAATGTCACTGTTCTGTCGTAGGCTGATACTGACTTGTTGTATTAAATCACGCATAAACTTTCTACCTGACGTCTCCTTATCTGTAAGTATGGACACATGTTTTGTGTTTCACCTCGGCTTGCTGAACGAGCTACCAAACAACCCGTGAAAACTGCATTGCTACTGTCAGATTAGCTAATTTGAC
This sequence comes from Micropterus dolomieu, assembly GCF_021292245.1. NCBI lineage: Eukaryota > Metazoa > Chordata > Actinopteri > Centrarchiformes > Centrarchidae > Micropterus > Micropterus dolomieu. The sequence continues at coordinate 10,036,282 of NC_060172.1, forward strand.
GACACCTGTATTTATTGGTGGGGATGCTTAGAATGTCTTAATAACACAAGTCCCAGAGTTTTACTACTTTTTAGAAATAAATTTGAGGTTTTTACACTGCATGATTCAATTTTGATGTCTACTTTAGAAATCACTGTAGCCATACATTTACTGGTACAAACCCAAATAGGTTTCTTCTTCAAAATGCCGGCTGTCCAGCTCCTACAGGTTGCATCAACACGTGACATATGTGCCTAATTAACTTGCAGTGTGCAGATGAGCCTGCTCTTGTTAAATTAATTTATTCCCGAATGTGCATGTGTCGTTTCCGGTGAATCCTAATCCTAACCCTCTGTGCTCGCGCAGTACACTCTATTTGAACCCAGTCCGCGAATGGTGGACTCGACCACTGACGATACAACCACTCTATAAAGAAGTAACTGATGAGTTTGATGAATTTAATGGCCTATGATTTGATTGATGAATGATTTAAAACTGAATAAATTCCAGCCATAAATGGAATCAAAAATTGGGTGTGATATAGTCCCGTCTCGGTAACCCTGCCCGCTCAGTTGTCAAACAAACAGCATCCTACCCACTCAGAGGCCTGGAGGCTAAAAGAGCATTTCTGATGTTTCAGTAAGGAAAAATATTAACAATCAATTTGTGGTTCAGTTAAGCCTTTTAAAGATCAAGTGTTACCTTATGTATACAGTATCAGTGTTTGGCATTTTCCTGATCTGCACTGTGTCAACATAAAACATATAAAAGTAGACCTGAAGGTCCTTGTTAGAATAAAACGGTATCTGTTATCCTTGGACCGTCTACATCATTTGTCTTTTTCCTTCAGCTTCAGCTGCACATTTACTAGAATTAATAACTTTCACCTGTTACGTGCTGCACTAACAAGTGCTCCTGTTTAAATCCTGCATGTTCTTCTGGCCTCAATCAGGACAGCGATCGAGTCTTATTCACAGATGAAACCCACACTGCTGCTCAAGGCTTGGATTGATTCACTCACTACACCTCCCCCACCTCACATGGCTTCGATCAATACTGCCATGACTCAGTCATTAGAGCGCCTGGCCACTGATTGATTAAGCAACACCCAGCACCATCCAAACAGCCTCGCTGAACGAATGCTGAGAGAGCACCACAGCACATTTGTTTACGAGACGGACACATCAGTACATATTAGGTACACGTCTGTAAGTTCATGCCTTCTGGGTTTTTTTTTTGGTTTGTTTTTTTTTAATAAATAATTCATAAAAATGAGTTTCCAATAATTGCATGTTGAAGACCAATTCCACATTTTTAGGTTGTATAAAACAAATCCTTAAAATTACACTTCTGCATGTAGGTTACGTGTTTCAGTAGACCTGAATCAATACAAAGACATCTCTTCAATGTGTCTTGTTCTGTGACTATCTCCCCTGATCTCAGTAGTTTGAGATTAAGCCCCCAGACGCTCGTGGCTTCAGTGGAAAAACCCTCCCTTTGATTTATTGTAATAGTTCTACAACAAATACAGCAGCTTCCAAAACATCATCTTTAAGATTTCGGATGTATTCGCAGCACTGTGACAGTGAAAAGCTGTTTTTCCTTGGCCTCGGTGTCAGACAAAAAATTCCCCGTCTTTGAAGACTGGCCAAAAGCTGCTTCTTCTTCTTCTGTCGCCCAAAGTCAAACAAGCTTCCTTATTAGAAAGATTCCTTGTCAGGTACCAACATGAAAACAGATATCTGATGAAGTAAACCAAACTTAAACTTGTTGTTGATGTGTAAATCACTCACAGGAGAGTTGCTGCGGTTCAAATGACCCTTGTTGTACTTTATTTGTACAGATATTGTGCTGAGCTGAGGGCAGAGTTGACTGTTTTGGGTTTTCACTTGTTTACAGCTTCAGTGTCTCAGTGTCATACTACACTGCTGCCAAAGTGATGTTTTCCCTTGTCGTGGTCCTTGTTGAGCACACATTTATAAAGCTGAAAATATGGCTTAATAATTAAGAGACTCTTCTTGAACATCTGATAAAGAAAACCAGGTTTTTTGTTTCTATTATATGTCAAAGATCAAGTTACTCTGAATAAAGAGATTGTAAGTAAAAAGTGAGGAACTGTGTGGAGAATGTAAACAAAAAATAACAAGCTGAAACATTTCTCACCTATAACGAATTAAAATGCTAGTGTTGGATAAAACTGACTAGGTTTAATGGCATTTTTGTTTATTAATCAAAATGACTATCAGAAGAAGAAATTGGACGATTGATGTGGTATTTGTTTATCTGATTTGCATGTATCTACAGTAGAGTTATTGTCATTATCAATTAATCTGCAGATTATTTTCTTAATCTTTTTGTCTGTAAAATAACAGAATATTGTGAAAAATGCCAAAAGGATATTAAATAAATTGAGTTTATTACATGCAAATAATTCTCACAAGCTGGAACCATCAAACATTTGGCATTTTTGCATGAAAAGGTTTCATAAATGATTAATCCGTTATTGAAATTGTTGCCGCTGATTGTTCTGTTGATGGACTAATTGATTATGTCAGATCTAAATATCCTGTGTAACCTAATTTCTCACAGTGACCTTGTTTGTCCTGTGCATGTAGACCCATAGCTCTTTTAATGAGTGCTAAAACTTGTTTGTTTAAAGATACTGATACTCGTATCTAAATTCTAAAACAAGAGAAACTGCTCTGAAATGTAAAAGCTGGTGTTATTCTATATATTTCTTATTGTTAACATATCCAACACCCTGCCAGTCCTTCACTTGGTACTGTAATTCTTTCAAATCATCTCACAGATATATAGTTATAAATATATAAAGGCTTAGTAGTTTACTAAAACACCTGGACACTGTAGTTTTTAGCAAACATTAATCAAACAATAGCATAATAGTAGCAATCAAATAGTGCATTTGTTGGGGGACTATTTTTAACTGCATATTTATACAACATGTCACAGAGTGTGACAGTGTGACTCATTGATGTATTTTTAATGATTTACAGACAACAATGGGGCTCTTCCTCACAGAGGAATACGTGTTACTTCTCACATGTCCTTTTATTAAAAGTCGCTTGTCACTGGTCAACCGTCTCACTTGATTGGTGGAGTTTCTGGTTTATTGCATCTCCTCCCACAGTGTCTTCCCCCACTGAGAGCTTCTCCATCTGGCATGGACGCCATTAAATAACATCAGGTTGCAGTGACTGTATTGGCCTTCTTGGCCTTACTGCCAACGTACAACAGCTGTTACCTGCAAAGCTCATTTAATTTTATCTAGAGTGTACAAACAGTAATCTGCACTAAAGTGCGTCTTTGTAATACAGCACCAAAAGGTGTCTTTGTCCTCTCAGCTTGTAGTTGAAATAAAGCAGTATAATTGTGCAAAAATACTAATAAACTCCATCCAAGAAGCAGCTCATTGGGATGAATAGCACTTTGCATTTGTCATTGTTGGCTTGTGCTAATTTTTTTTAATAGTGATTTATATGGAGGAGAATAAATGGCAGACCAAACTGGAGGCAAAACGAATAGACAATCGATTAGTCAGAAAGTAACTGTATATTCTTCGGGGTTTATTCTGTCAGTCAGACAAAACAAAATATTACATTATGTCACCTTTTGGTGAGTTTTCACAGTATTCTGACATTTTATTGACAAAATTAGTTATTGAAGATGAAAATCTAACTTTGTCAAATGATTAAATAACACACCAGTTAGTCCTCAGAGTTGTTCGTCTGATTTTAAATGAGCTATTTTTGTCAGTGTATGTCAACAAAATATATTTATATTAACGACCAATTATTATATTCATATTTCTCCACACATTTTCTAACTGTTTATTTGCAATCTTTTTTTCCAGTTACTTGATCTTTGACACATAAGATCAAATAAGACGCAACACGATTTCTGCTGGAGAATCCTGATTTTTAAGGCAGAATGTGCAGTTTTTTGTTTCCTCATAGTACAAACGTGTCTGAGCTTTACAAATAGTAAGCTCTGAAATAGATCAGAAATACAATGACGCACAGCTGAATGTAATGATCTCTCCCTTTCATCCCACCGTACGGATTTCACAGTAATACTTTCCCTGTCCAGAGTCTTTGTCATGCTCATGTTTTCTTGTAAAAACCCTGTAAGAAACCTTTTTATGTGTCTACATGACCATGAAATCAGGTTCCACCAGCTGAAGTGTTGCTCTGTTAACTGTGTTTCTCTAATCCCTTATACCGGTAATGGAAAGCTCATTTACATGGCATCTAAGAAATCAGGTTACTGGAGACAGTGCATGTAAATGCACATGGAGCACAATACTTTGGCTACAAACGTCCCACTCCTCGCCTGTGTGAACTTGAAGAATGTAATCAACTGACCAAAATGTGAATAAACTCTTTCCAGGCCTGTAAAACTAAGTCAAAATTGGCATTGTGGTTAATACAGTGATTACTTCACAAATATAACGTCTGTCCTCGACGTTCAGCTCGAGGCTTGTCACGTCCTGGGAACACATACAGAGACAGATCACAAGGCTTTCAAGCTTTGCCAAATGAAACATAGACCATTGTTAGCTGTGTACTTATAGTGAGATATTGTAGCCAACAAACTATGTTATACTGGGTCCGTGGGTAAACAACCCCGAGCCGATTAAATCCTCTTTATACTTTTATATTTTGTTTGAAAGATTCCCCAAAGTTGGACCTCCCTTTGTGTGTTGTCCTGTCTGCTGATGCCGGTTTATTTGTCTGCCCTGCTTCACAGGAGCTGCTGGAGAAGTTCATGGAGGGAAACGTAAGCCTGGATGAGTTCCTGGACTCCTTCCAAAGCTCCAGGAAGACGTATCATATCCGCCGGGCTCAGGCGGAGAAGATGCAGGAGATCGCTCAGGCGAAGCGGCAGCCGGGCAAAAACAAGAGAGCGGAGGAGAGCAAAGTCCCGGAGGTGAAGAAGGACTCAGAGCAGCCTCACGAGCCTCAGAGGCCTAACGGTTTCGTAGCGCAGGGACCTCTTAGAGTGTTCCAGGTACGCTACGGCCTCACGCCAGCCATCCTCCTCCCTCATTATCCCGTTTCTCCCCCTGCCTCAGCTCCATGCTATCCAAGTAGTGCCCCACCACCTGAACCCCAACCGGGACAGACCCACATCCTCAGCCCCAATACCCCTCTTCCAGTTCCAGGACACGGTCAGCCGGTCGGCCTCAGGGTCATTGGACAGTTACCGGGCGGCTGGCCTGCTAACGGGCGGCCGGTGCGGGTGCAGCAGCTTTACAGGCCGAACCCTCAACAACCCGAACCGCCGTACCGATAAGCTCGAGGATGGGGGAGGGGGATCAAAGGCCTGTTTGCGAGGTCTTCCAAGACATGGAACCAAACAGTGGCTGTCACAAATCATGTAAGCAAAGACTGATCCAGAGACGGGCAGCACTGCAGACGCCCGTTTCTGTTCTCCATCCATGACACACAAATGTAACCAGAAAAGAGATAGTGAGGCGGCAGAGGACAGACAGGGAGGACCAGGGATGGGCTCCGGTAGACGGATATGTTAAACCCACGAATCTCTTATCAAACCTTTTATCTCTCCTCAATCATTTTCACCAGTAACAGCCAAAACACATATATAAATCCGGCTGCTGATTTATGTGTAGCTCCACGGCCATTTCTGCGGCGGCAGACTGGAACCGAACACATTTACACTGTGAGTGGAAGCAGTAACCGTAACATCTTCTATCCGACTACCATAGTCTGGATTTAAAGGTGCTAACTGAGCCCAGCATGAATTACTAAACTTACGATTTAAATCATCAAACTCCATGACGTCTTGCTTTTAAATCTGAAGAAATGTATTATTTATTAAAAAACTGAATCACGTTACACTGTAACGGCTCACCACCAGGCCTGTGTGGCCAGAGTGCTCGGGTTTTTTAGCGGCTCATGGTCAGTCCTTTTATCAGCGTCACAATGTGATCGAAACATGAATATTTAATAATAATGGAGATTTAGGAAAGTAAAATTGATTTCATGGAGTAGAGGATTTAGGCTTTTACTTTCCTTTATTTTGTTTTTGTCTTTCCAAAGTGTCAGTTTCTCGTTGCAGCAGCTGATAACAGAAAAGACGTCTCGTTGTCTGTTAAAACTTAATTAGAGCCTAACTTAAATGGCATTTGATTATTATATTTATGTAAATATAATGCTCTACAGGATCTCATGGACACATTTGTTGGAAAATGTGCTAAAAAAGTGAGGTCATATATTGTGCTGCTCAAATTAGGATGCCATTTAAATCTGTAGTGTTTCGACCATCTCGGCCAACAAAAGGCGATTATTGATTCAATAAGGGATTTAAAACTGCATTTGAATTCAGTTAAATGCTATCAAACTCCATCCCTAGGGAGCACATGAACGTTTTTATTATTTCTAATTTTTTTTATATTTTACGCGGAGGGTTGGGAAGCACACATCGTCAATGCCGATTTAAAAAAAAAAAAAAAAAAAAAACATACAAAAAGGATCTCATTGTTCATTCATACAACTTAGAACAGAGAGATGCTTTGTGAGACGCCAAGAGTCATCGAAGTGAATTATGGCATCAGTAAAGTGGTATTTAATATAAACTCTCATTGTTTTTCATCCATCAAATAAGGCATTCATATTTGGAAACATTCCCAAGATCATGAATGCTGATATTAGATCACTACCGAGCAAAGTTTTAAAACAAAAACAATCTGTAGAGCAGAGCAGGTGGTATTTATTAACGATTCCCAGACAATAACCTGTCAATATTACTTGCGGCGTCGTGCGTGTTGGCATCACAGATGATTCCCCAAAAGCCGCCTTGCCTTCCTGTGCGATTTCATTAACGGTGTTTGAGCTCACCAGATTTATTTATTCATGTAAATCCTATTTTAAATGGCTGACTTCAAAGCTTCTTGTTTACCGTGCTAAATGAAGAGCTGCCTCTCCTTTCAAGGCAGCCACTGTTTTTATTACCCCCCCCCCCCCCCCCCCCCCCCCCCCCCCCCCCCCCCCCCCCCC
>NC_060172.1:10043317-10061024 GCF_021292245.1 Micropterus dolomieu
CCCCCCCCCCCCGAACTGAGATGCAGAGTGAGGGGAATTTAATCTCTATGAGAAAGCCAGCGCTCTGCAAGCCCACAGTCGAATATAAGGAGGTTTTAGGAGGATCCTTCTCATTTCGCTCTCCTTTTTCTCATTATCTATCCTTCAGCATTTAAAGGGAAAAGCTTTGGATTGTAGTTTTTTTGAAGGTTCTGCTCTTGAACAAACATTTTGCTCATTAATAACTCATAAGTGCATGCTTACCACAGCTTGAAAAAGTACATGAAAATGCCTTTTTGCAGGCCAGTGCCCAGTTGCATAAAACATCTTAAGAAAATATTCTGACATTTTGAGATTGACACTGTAAAGAAAGAGTTGTTCTAATTCAACTTGTCGTTTCCTTAGTAAGTGTTCTTTAAAGAGTAAGAGTGGTCCTGTTTTACTCTATTTTATGACTTTTTGGCTATCATTTCTATCTTATAACACTCCCCAAACTAGATCTGTGAGATCTGTGAATGCAACTGCATCGCTAAAAAAGGGTAAGTGGAAGAATCAAGAAAAGCAAAATATCTGTGTAACAAAATACAATTGTTATTCAATATTTTTATTTAGCTCTACCTCTCAGCCCAAATATTGTATTTTTGACTAAAGCACCAACTTTATAGAAATTAGGTTGATTATAACTCGTCAGTGGCTGAAGAGCCTCTAAAGACGCCTGGACATGACAAAAGATGTTTGCAATAAAAGAACAGGTCTGCAGATACTCTCAAAAACTCATGACACATTACCTGGAAACAAACAGCACATCCTGTACTGTCTGGTACAGAAATGCAGCTTTTATATGAGAGTATGATGAATTAATGAACTTTTACATGTTTTTCTTTTTATTCTTTGGGGTTTTTTTATGATTTGTTTTTGTTTTTTGTATCTATGTCTGTTTTGCTTTTCTTTTGTGTTTCTATTTATTGAGGTGGGAAAACTGAAAACCAATTAATATATTCCACAACTAAAAAAGAAGTCAGACAGTGCAAGAAACGCGAGCAGTGAGACGGCCAGACAGGTTGTAAAAAAACAAAAAGTGAAAATGAAGTTGAATAGGAAAATGATTTCCATTACTCTCCCTTTATCATTGTCTTGTTTGTGATCATCTGACTGCTCGAGTTTCTTGCCCTGTTGAATTTGTTTTTAGCGACGTTTCCACATTCACAGATCTTGTTGAAAGAATCATTCGGTTGACAAAGGCTTAGAGACCCAATAGATTCTTTTTGTCTGTCACCTGGTACACAAAATCCTTAATAATGAAACTTGTTTTTATCATTGAATGAAATGGAAGTGTGCCAAGGACATTTGTCTCTCCAGACTGAATGATACTTTGTAGAGTTACTTTGCAATATTTTCCTTTTTCTCCTGTAGTTTAGCCTGATCTTTACCTGACATTTTTATTGGGGGGTTAATTGTTTTTATTTGATTTCAAGCCTTTCCACCTGGGATTTGTTTACAATCTCTTACTAAATAAAGGAAGGACACCTCATCTTGTTAATACTCACACTATGAACACAACAGAACAACGTTTGATTTGTAATCAAGATTTGAGGAATCACTTAATATTTTATAAGTTTACCTCACAAATCTGTTTCTTGTAACTCCCTTAAAGGAAGCAGTTCAACACTTCGGGAAATACGCTTATACTTTGTTGCTGAGAGTTAGATGAGAAAATCGATACCACTTTTCTTTACGCTGAATGTGAAGCTACAACCAGAAGATAGTTAGCATAAAGATTGGAAATGGGGGGGTAGCTATACATCTTATCAGCATCTGCAAAATGTGTTTTTTCAGGAGATTATGTGCCCTAATATTTTTCATTATTTACTCGTCATTTTTACACTTCCAATTAAAGATCAAACAAATGAGAACATGTTAATTAGTGACTTTAAAGGCTCTTTGTTACTTTTTGGACAGAGCCAAGCTAGCTGTTTCCAGTCTTTATGCTAAGCTAAGCTAACTGGCTTGAGACATGAGAGTAGAATCGACCTTCTCATTTAACTCTTGGCAAGAAAGCGAGAAAGCATAAACCTCAAAATGTCAAACCATTCCTTAATCTTCAAGGCTGAGGTTAAGACACCTCTTAAGGACATTTGATGTAACTGGGCACCGGCTCCAACAAACATGCAGTTCTGTGTCCACTCAGGGTCTTAGAGAAAACAGCGCCGCTTCTTAACCTGTAGCACAGATGGACCCAGGGTGACGGTGAATCCACATCCATGGATGTCATTCCCCCCCCCCATTTTTTATTTTTACTACAGGTGCAGAGTCGAACCATAACCACAATGACACCAAATCACCTCCGACATTTCTTTGTTGCAGTGAGATTTGACCGAATGAAGGTTGTAACAGTTATTGCTTGAGTTTTTGTAACAGGGCCGAGTCCACCCTCAACAAGTTCATTTTATTCAGGCCAGATTGGTTCGTGTAAGATTGGACGCTTATGTGTTTTAAAAAAACAGAAATTCTTAAAATGTAAAGTGCTTGTTTCTGCGACTGTGGTTTTGTTTGTCTGGTCTATTATATTGTGTGTCTCTTTTCTATCAAGCATTTATCCCAGCAGCCTTTTTCTTATTTTTTTTCAAGGGGAAGGGATGATTAAAAAAATAAGGAGTCATGAAACAGATAAATGAACGATGCTTTAGACTTTTAATTTAAATCAAGTGCGGCCACTCACTGAGCCAGACACCCTCAAACACTGCAGATGATGTGCATCGCAGCATCTCAGATGAAGGAGCTGTGGCTGCAGGCGTTCGTACCAGATGATTATGAGCCGATGTCAAAGCCGATCAGCGCGGCAGTGAGTGAAGATGAGCTAATAATATCCAAGTCAACTCATTTGCGTCCCTCCGTCAGATCAGCTCGTGCGTTTTGCAGCTTCAGTAAAGTAGGCTATGTGTGTCTGGGTGTACCAGTCTGTGAAAACCCCTCAGAATAAAGACACACAGCAGAAGGAAGGAAGGAAATGTTGACTTGTTATAACTTCTGATCTAACTTCTGATCTCTCACCTGAATACACAGAGCAAGCCAAGCACTAAATAACATGCTTTAACATGCCCTGGCCTTGGCTGGCTTTTGTTTTCATTTTGGTCATGTAGTAAGTGGCTGCTATTCTCTGTTTAACCGCCTTTTCAATTTGAAACTAAATTGCAGGGGCCTCGTAAATCAACTGTTTATGGATGTACAACAAAGAAAATAAGAATAAAACAGTTTAATTCCTCATGCGAAATGATTTGCATGAGAAAGAGTATGTCGGCACGCTTTTTATTCAGACACTATCAATAATTCATGTTAAAACACAAAGACCCCCCCCCCCCCGAGTCTTTGGTAAAATGCTGTTTGTATCAGGATATCTAGGAACAGAAAATGTCTCTCTGTGTACAGTTTGTATTTTTAAGTATGCGAGAAAACATCAGTGCAGTACTCTTGAACACATTTTTGTCACTGGAGTCTGCTCTAATATCATAAAATCTGCAGAGGAGGCTTTGTGCTGCGTAACACATGGCCATAAAGTGCTGTGGCGGCTACTTTCCGAGCCAAAATAATTGTGCTAAATGATCTAGAGAGACAGCTTTTATATTTTCCAGTCTCTTTAACCAAAAGGCTACAATGAAGCTTTGGAGTAAAAACATGAAGCGTACGCTGTACTTATCAACATTATATATCACAGCAACTTCTGTGAATACAATCTGTCTATGAGATCAAAGCTAATGCTGAAATCAAAACCGGTTGATATATTTGGGGACTGCAGATGTAAATTAGCCTAAGGCTAACTCTGGTGTAATGCATCAAATGTCTACATTTATGTCATTAATTGCACATGGTCCCTTCTAAATAAAAAATCAATCAATTTAAGTACTGGAGGTAAATCCTTATTTATATATTTTAGCTGTGAGTTTACAGTAAGTCATGTATGTTACAAGTACACAGAGCTGGACAGAGGAACCAGCAGAAACATCCCAAAGATGAATAAAATAAGTATATTAAAGGAAACAGCTGCTGAGTCAGAACAGTGGTCTGAAATGTATGGGGTTGGGATCCCACAAGGGGTCAAAAGATAATTAAAGTTAAGGTTTATTGGCAAGTATGCTTTCACAAACAAGGAATTTTGGTGCATAACTGTAAACATAGTAAGAGGAAAAGGAAAAACGTCGGGAATCCTAAACAGAAAATAGAACAAATGACAACAAAGAATTTGGTAAATGTTTAAACTAATCTATTTTTAAAGTGAAAAGACTTGTAAAGTAAAGAAAGAGGAAAGGGAGGGGAAACAGAAGGAAGCAAGGAACACATTCTAGTTAATCTTTTTTGAATGTCTTTTCTTAAAGCTGCTCTAAACAAAAGAGATGTCCTGAGCCATTCCTACGGATCTGCATATGTCCCGCATATTGTAATGGATCTGCATCGGCTAAAATAAAGCCGATCAAATTCTGATCCTTTGTTTACTGTGCTGTCCACCACAGCCTGCTAGTTGCCTGTAAAGCTGCTGTCCTTTACATTTTGCTGCACATATGCGACTAAAAATGTGTGAATGTGAAAGTTATTTGGGTTTGAGTGAGTTCAGACACAGAGGTTGGGATGTCAAAATACATGTATTCGCTATAAGTTCAGATGCTAACAAATCAAAAAACTCTTATTATTAGCAAAGAGTAATGTACAAAACATTTAGCATCTGTTTTTAAATGGCGTTTTCACCTGTTTAAATGAAAAGCCATGTAGGCGGCAGTTCATATCAGCTGATAACAGGCCAAAATCAAACTTCTTTTTGAGCTCTCCTTAAACTTTTCATTTTGGTTCAGTCTCACAGCTCAAGCGTCAACAAAAGCTCTAATGAACCCACCAAATGCTCATTATCAAGCACCAAACATATGGACATAACGGACCATTTAGCAGATAAAAATGAATATTTGACGTGGTGACCAGAAACTTATCTCCAAATCAATGCTAATGTTGCTCCATGTGTGTAAACAGGCAACTGTGCAAACATTTTTGGCCTATCAGCTTTATAATGTCAGTGTTGTGTTCACAGCTCGTTTCGGCTGCCAAAAAATCTGTTATTTCAGGTTAAATTTACTGTATAATTTCACTTCTTCAATCAGCACACAAAAAAATTTATAAAACTTGAAGGGAATAAACTGTCTTTTGTTAAACTGGTCACATCTGGTACACATTTCTGCATTTTAAGGTGTCACAAGCCAAAAAGGTTGGGAAACATTGCTGAATCACAATTGCAAAAATCAAACCTGTTCATTAATTCACATTTTAGTGAAATTATCGTATCAGTTTAGATTTACAGACGCGTTTCCAGAAATGTTTGATAGAGAAAAGAAGAAAAGCGCTTATCTTAATGCCAGCAGTTGTGGGACTAGAAAAGTCTGTGGTTTATATTACTGGTCCAGCTGGGAGAGTAAACCATGACTATTAACAAGTCCCACCATTAACTGTCAGTGAGGTGACCATCAGCATGGCAACCTCATCTGTCTTGTGGGCGAAGACCAATAAAAATTCTTAATACAGAATCGTTTGTGACCGATTGGGGCTCAAAAAGTTGTCACTGTGGGGGGAAATTATGACCAAGTAAAAGTAAATTGCATACATACCTGGGGCTGTCATTTTGAAACCGGTCTGTAGGAAGCAGATCATGGTTAAATATTTATATTAAATACATTAAGCCATACTCTGCTTCTCTTCATGTGTTCAAACTTCATAACCGTTAATGTGATGGACACCTCTGCTGGTGGCTGACCAGCTGGTCGACTTAGACGCTCTCTGAACATCTGATGTACCGAAACACAATGAGCAATAACCGTGTGTTTGTGTGCTGAATCGGTTCAGTGGAGACATAATTTCAAGAACAATAGTTTAAAAAGCGTTGTGCAACATTTTCTTCACTCCATGCCATAAGAAACCACAGTTACATCTGGGATTTAGCACAGAAACCACCAAAGCAGAAACAGATGTTTCACTTACTTGAATCCTGCGTCATATTGGTTATCTTTACCTTTAAAGCTCCATTAATCTATTATCATTAATATCTTTCAATCAGCAACTGTTGGATGTATTGCCAATTCATGATTTCTAGAGGATGAATGGTGAACTTTTTCTGAAGCGCCACTGTTATGTTGATATTTAGGTTTTCTGCCAAACTTCTACTACTTACGGAGCCCCGGAGTGACCATAGAGAGAAAAAAATATTATTGAGACCATGTTTTGCTACATGGAGCGCTTGAAATCCTCTTGCATGCAAACAAAATACAATTCTTTTCCATGTTTTGGTTAACTTGTTCACACGAATCAATCAAATGATGTGCAAATCTTCAATGATGACTGGATATATTTCCAAAACATTAGATTATTTTTAAGATTCTTTTTATCACTCAAAAGTGGGCTAAAATACAAATCCATTTACATTTTTTTGAAAGTTCTGTTTGGTTTTTAAATGATTTAAAATTTGGATCAAAAATTTGGATCATCAATTTGGATTGATGAGGTCATCAAGCAATAAACATTTGGAAAACAAGAGAGTAACCGCTGTTACAATGTTGCTGTCAATCACCTGACACTGTGATCAAATGACTTGGAGAACAAAACCATGATATAGTAACCCACAATTGTGTTATTATAACTGTCCACAAATGTAGACACCATGCATGAAAGGGTTTTTTATGTGTGCTACTTCACTCAGGTCGGGAATTCTGGATTAATCTTGAAAAATCCAATCTCTGATTGCTAATTTCTTACATATGCTGCAATTGTTTCTACAGTGATGTTTGAGGGGGCTTTTATGTTGTGTCGTGTGTTTAGTGGCAGCAAGGTGGGTTAAAATCAAGGGCAATTGGACTGGACTTGAATATACTTGAAGATGTTTCGCCTCTCATGCGAGGGGCTCCAGAGAATCCCAGCCATTTAACCTCTGTGGGGTCGTTATCAAGGTCAGGGAACTTCTTGGTTCATTAGTGCTCCTGGCTGTTTTAACGACAGCCGTCATTTGAGGCCAAATGTGAGCGTTTACTTTCTTTGACTCCACTAGCCACTCCAGCATAAGGTAGGGATTATCAGAATAATGCACCATAGTGTTGAGAATTTACCAACCAGTGCCCAAGACAAGAAGTTGGAGCAGAACAGCCATCTCCTCAGGTCAAGACAGTTTACGATTGAACGATAAAGGACACTCTCGAGGACAGCAATATACATATTTTGGAGAGGGAGAACAGATGGAATGAGGAGTCAAAGAAGCTATCTATACTACAGTAGATGCAACCACCTCTCAACAAGGGAGGAGGGCTGACACATCTCGTATCCCCGACTTATGATTCTGTCCGTTCAGTTCTTCCCAGGAGATTGAACAAACGCTCAGTTTTGGCCTCATGTGACCGTGCCAACGACCGCCGTTCAGACTTAGCCTCATGCGACTCCAGCGACCGTAACGTCTGTTGTTACAACATCTAGGAGCACTAACAAACCAATCGGCATCCATCACCTTGGTAACGAACCCACAGAGGTATAATGGGTGGGATTCCCTGCCAGACTGTCAGAACTGAAGAAGTATCTTGGATGAGAGGTGAAACCTCTTCGAGTAGCTTCAAGTCCAGTTGCCCTTGATTTTAACCCACCTTGGATAGAATACTGCACATTACATTTACTGATGGGTCATCTGAGAGCAGTGAAACTAAAAACCCATAGCCTAGTGTGCAAGCTTTATTAATATGCTATCAAACCTGGCAGATTTGAGTAGGACAGATATACAAAATATAAATAAGCAGAGTCATAAACGCCATTTTTAACAGGCAGATGCCACTTCAGTTTAATTGGGAACTGAAGGTGTGTGTTGTGTGTGTGTGTGTGTGTGTGTGTGTGTGTGTGTGTGTGTGTGTGTGTAGGGAAAATGAGCAGCAGTAATTACACACCAGAAACTAGATGAAATGTAGCTCTATTAGCTACACTGCGTAATTAATCATTTAATAGTTAATTAAAAGGCAACACAGTTGCTCAGTGGTTAGCCCTGTTACCTCACAGTAAGGAGGCCAGAGTAGTGTGACTGCAAATTGCATTTTCTCCCTATTCTCTAGCAATCAGGTGATTTAGAGAATATAAATTGCCTTTGCAGTAGTAGGTGTGCATATATATCAGAAGAATGCAAACTAAGATCTAATTGCACCTCTAAGTCAGGAGCTTGAGCATATTTTCTCAAACTGCAATTCATAATGCGCAGGTATTGAACATGTCTGCCCAAACTGTCAGCAAAAACAGCAAAGATGAATTGAACCTTCATGAATCTACAGGCTAAACAATATAAACAAAAATGGGGCTGCAACTACCTGTTATAACTAACAGTTATTTTATGATCATCAAAATCTGTTGAGTGTTTTTTAAATGAATCTGTTATTCTACAAAATGTTAGAAATTTGGTAAAAACGCACCATCACAGTTGTTTTGAGCTGTAGCTGATGTCTTTATTATTGTCTGATCTTGTTATTGTCTAAAACCTAAAGATATTCAATTGATGTTGGATAAAGAAAAGCAGCAAATCATCACTTTTCCTCGTTTGAAAGCAGAAAATGTTTTTTAGCCAGCTGCATGACTCATAATCATAATCCCCAAAAGATGAAATCCCCTAAAGAAAATCCCCAAACTTTTCCTCTAGGGCAGAGGTTGAAGTTTATTTTGACAGTAGCGTCTGGTCCCAAATCATCTGCAAAGTGGGATATTCACACTGCAGGGTATAAACATTGTTTATCTATGAGGCCTCTGATGTGTTAAACATGATTGATTTGAAGGATGTGATGGAAATTTCCAAACTGTAATAATAAAAAGGTTGTGCGGTCGATGCATTTTCTAATTAATAATTTTAGGTGTGTAAATAAAGGCTGCTGGGAAAGTCCTTATGCATGCTCAGCTTTAAGCAATTTACTAATACGATCATGTTGACGTGTAACTGAAGAAGACCTTCAGTGCGGTAACATCTCTTCTTGCTACAGTGTGTTTCCTGCCAACAAACATTCAAGTGACCTTAAACAACATGTTTACATGTGAAGTTACTTCCATTTGCTTCCCATATGGATCCAGGAGAGGTCAATAAAACACATTTGCCACTCTGATTTAAGGTTTTTGTCCTGTGTGTCTTATTTATTTATTTATCCTGCATAATGTTTTTTTCTGTAATTATATTTTGATCCCAGTACTTTTACTTCTTACAGAGAATTCCCACAGTGTGGTATTTCTAAACAACATGTTTACATGTGAAATGATGTCATGTGAATTTCACATACTACCCAGCAGATGAAGTAGTAGCTGAAATTAGCTCCAGCTTTACCAGCTGCAACATTATAGTGATGAACACATTATTACGTCACTTATAACATAATATATATTATCCTGCACAATTTTTTTTCCCCCTTTGGTTATATTTTGATCCCAATACTTTTACTTCTAACAGAGTATTCCTACAGTGTGGTATTTCTAAACAACATGTTTACATGTGAAGTTACTTCCATTTGCTTCCCATTTGGATCCAGGAGAGGTCAATAAAACACATTTGTCACTCTGATACTAATACTGAGGTTTTTGTCCTGTGTGTCTTGAGCTTAGGTCAAGGAGTTTGATCTGTTTACTAGATCTGATAATTGAAATCCTTCTTTGTGGAATTTCTTCTGTTCCTGATGCAGTTTCATAAAAGATACCATCACAAAAAAGCAATCAAACGTTAAGAAAGGCGTGCAAACATTTTGCCACAAAGAATTTCTCACTATGATGAAATAACTGAGCCAATGTTACATAAACAAAATCTTAAAATGATAAGAATGAAGTTATTAAATTTTGTGGAAAAAGTCAGTTACTTTTGAGAAAACATGTCTAATACCAATATACTACTAATAATATTTCAAGACTAAAGTCAGTTTTGTATATTACAAGAAATAGATAGAGATTACATTCGCCAGTATTTCATCACTGTTCATAACATTATGTAACACAGCATAAGTAAAGTACAAGTACGTCCAATTCGTACTTGTACTTTAAATGCAAATATACAGTTGATTGGTTGAATTAAACCCTGTCAGTGCAGAAATGATGCTGTATCACATTTTATTTGTTTTTTAAAAGCTCTATGAAGAATCTCAAAACAGTAAAAGAATGTGGTTTATATGAGTCATGAAAAACAAAACTTTGTCTTTTACTCAAGTACTACACATTTGGGACACTTCAGTATTCCCATTTTCTGCTACTTTATACTTCTACTCCATTGCAAATCAGAGGCAAATATTGTACTTTTCACTACTTTTATTTGATAACTTTATTTACAATACTTTGCATATTCAGATTAATAATACAAAATAAAATCAACTAATAAATTGTAATATATTATTATAGGTTAATACAAGACTTTATTGATCCCTGGGGTGAATTTCACATGCTACCCAGCAGATGAAGTAGTAGCTGAAATTAGCTCCACCTTTACCTTTTTTACCAGCTGCAACATTAAAGTGATGAACACAATATTACATCACTTATTATAATCCAATAACATAATATATATTATCCTGCATAATATCTTTTTTTCCTTTGGCTACTTTAATTATATTTTGATCCCAGTACTTACTGCTAACAGAGTAGTCCTACAGCATGGTATTTCTACTTTAACTTAAGTATAAGATGTGAATACTTCTTCATCCTCTATATATTTGACTGTTATCAGTGAACCAGCCCTCGGCTCCATCAGATTAACATACACTTCTGTATCTTCCACTCCGCCCTCTCATCTCCGTCTGGCTTTTTTATTTTCTTCTTCTCAGCTGCCTCAGACTCTCTGTGCCGATTCCCTCTCAACACTTTTCTTTTCATTGTTATGCAGATGAAGCCCAGTTAACTCACTCTCTCTAAATCCAAATGGGATGAAAGCCATTTCAGAGGAATCTGCCTCACATTGGAGCCAGTCTTAAACGAAACAACCTGACTCCCCCACTAGAGACAGACTGCTGCCATGACAAGGTCCATCACTCACAACATAAAGCAGTAGGTATCAGGTGTTGTTTTGATCATGTCACTGTTCTCATCTTGTCACTGAGCATATAAAAGAGAGTCTGGAGGCAGAACTGGGACAGGGGGAAAAACACGTTTTTATTGCAGCATTAATTGTTTATAATAATATGTTTCATGGAAATCATAGCAGCTCTCTGATGCTCTCTAGTGGCCAGGTCAGCTGTCACAGTTTTTGTGTACTGCCTTGATGTAATAGTGGAGAGAGACAGAGATTATTGATGAAGAGACAAAAGCAGATGAGTCCTGACTGCATCTTGTAAATACCGCAGTGTAAAAATACTCTGCTACAAGTACAATTTCTGCTTTGATCTTACCTATTAAGTATTAGCATCTAACTATACTTATACCCATTTGGATGCAGAATGTCCCATTTGTGTTTATTATATTTTTGGGTTATAATTATTGATGCATTAATGTGTAAATCACATGTTGCAGCTTGTAAAAGTGCACCAAATATATTTTACTTTGTATACTGTGGGTAGCTTAATCTACAATATATCATAATTTTGTGTTAATAATATGTAAAATAACAAGTAACTAAAGTTAGCCATACATTTAATGGAGTAAAAAGATTTATCTGCATCTGCTCTCAGATGAGCCATCAGTAAATGTAATGTGCAGTTTGAAGGTGGGTTAAAATCAAGGGCAACTGGACTAAAATGTAAAGGAGTTGCAATATAAAATAGCATAAAATGGAAATAATATATTCATGTAAAGCATATCTCAAATTTGTAAGTACTGCACAAGTAAATGTTCTTTCATATTCCACCACTGTTTATAGTTAATATAATCATAGTTCTGATCACATGTTCAATGTAGAGAAAACCAAAAAGACACAAAAGAATGAAGTTGATGAATTGTGGAGAAAAAAAAGGTTTATTACAACTAAAGATGTTACTTTCCCTGAGAACAAGTTTCAGTGTCACACAGTATGATCTACAAACTGTAAACTAGTCACAATTAAAATCATTGCGTATAGAAGCTATGTTCACAGTTTATTAACTTATCGTTTAATAATTACCAAGGCAAACAAGATCTGTCAACATGACAAAAACATACAGTGTGTGGTTTAGAAGGAAAAATGAGAAAACTCAAGAGGCCTGTCGTACTTTTTCATTATAACAGGCTCAGGCCCTAATCTCCTCAAGAAGTACCCACTGTGCCATCCATTATATTACCCCTTTCATTTTCCATGCGTCAAAACTTCAATCCCTCCTTCTCCCTCTTCTACACATTACCTAGACAATGTCACAAGTCCCAAAAAGACAACAAAAACAAATTCACTCCATCTTCAGTCTGGCTAACAGTAAAACTGTGCTTAAAAGGAAGTGGAAAACACCACATCCGGAGTCGCTGTGCTTGATTTTCAGTCGGGAGAGCATGTTTCTCTCCGAGCCGCTCACATTTTAGTGACCACAGCATCCTGAATGGCAATCACCTGGAATCCCAGGTTGTCGATCCCCAACTTCTGCTGGTTATTGAGCTTTTCTTGGTTTTGGCTGTTGTGGTTTCTGTGGTCTGCGTCTGTCTCGAAGCAGTGGACGCAGTGTGGCGTGGTGACCTGGACGCTTTTGGAAAAGTTTGAGAAATCCACAGAGTACTTTCCCGTCTTGGTGCGGGAGATGATGGGCAGGAAACTGTATCCCCACTGAATCTCCTGTGGGATGTAGGAGGTTCGGACCTGACAGGAGGAGCTGGTGGACTCGGCAGTCCCGTCCAAAAAGACCACCAACTCAAAGTCCTGCTGGGGGAGAGAGTCGGCCGACAGCTCGTAGAATGGGCTTGATCTGTTAATCACGTGGTAGAGGGTCAGAGGGCAAACAAAAAATAAGTTATCCTTGCCAGCGTCAACCGTAAAGTCAATGTCCACCTGGTCCAGAATGACGATCTCTCCGTCTGCCGTGGTTGTTGTCCTAAGTAGCTTGCCGTAGATCTGGCTGCCAATTAATAAGGTCTTTCGGAGGTTTGCCACTCTGATCAGGAGACACAGACTTCCTTTCTTCAAGCAGACTACAGCTGTGTCGCTGAAGGTGACCGTCTTTGCTCTTTTTTTGGGTAAGGAGATCTTGGCCATGATGACGCCACACATGAAACAACTGATAAACATGCCAATCAGTGACTGGATGATAAGCACAGCCACAGCGCCAGCACAGTGCCCAGTCAGCGACCTGCCACCATACCCAATGGTGGTCTGGGTCTCCAAGGAGTAGAGGAACGCAGTTGTGAGGTTGTTAACATTGTCTACACAGTAGAGATGTCCAGCCGTACGGTTCTGTCCCGTCAGATCCCCGTTGCTTTTTGCGATCCAGTACCACAGCAGTCCGAAAATGAACCAGCTGCCAATGAATGAAGCCACAAACAGGAAGAGAACAAAGCGCCAGCGGATCTCCACAAAGGTGGTCCAGAAGTCCACCAGATACGCACAGTGGTTACTGTGTTCAATGTTGCTGAACTCAATGTTGCAGTGCCCGTCTTTGGAGACTAGGCGAGTTTTGTGGCTTCGCTGTCCAGCTGACTGGATGTGACTCTGGAGCAGCTGGAACATCCTGGAGCTGGAGAAAGCAATCGCAAGATTAGTACCAAAGCTGCATCCAACTGTTTCAGAGCAGGAACTCACCTCATACCAGTCGGGTCAAGTCAAATTTCCCCCAAATTACAAATTTAGCCTTAAAGGGCTTTGAAGTACATACAGCATGCAACACCAACTATCCGTAAACTTAAGCCAGACTTAGCTTTTAAATGCTTTTACCATGGAAGAAAACATCAGGCAAAACAAAAACAGCCTGTCTAAGGTTCAACTAGCTATTTAAAAAACATGTTATTATGTTATGATTATTCAGTTTAATGACCATGCAGCTAAACGGGACACATTTGTTTGCTGTGTTGGGTCTGTTTTTCTGATGATTTGTGTTTCCACTTCCAGTAAATGATGTTTGTGATATTCTCCATTCATTCCTACAGTCAAAGAGTCCCATGAAACGACCAAAACCAACAATTAATTGATCCGGCTAATAAGCATTTACTGTGTAGTCTAATATATCTAATTCCTCTGAGCTGCCATGGATAACATGTTCCTTTATTACCATGAAAACACACACACACACACACACACACACACACACACACATACACATTGTGTGAGCTGAGCACCAAATGTGTATTAATCCGCAGCTGAAAATAATCCCCAACAAATGCATTTTACTCCAGTTTGAATGACATTTACTAAAAACTACAGTGGCAAGCTGTTTTAGTAAAACATCCAGCCTTTTTTTGAAAATGAAACTATATATTTGTGACTTTTAAAAAAATAAAGATTCACACTGTCATGGGTTCGGGGCTGAGAGCCATAGACATGCAGAACTTTTTTAAATTATTCATTTTAATAGGAAAGAACACATTGTTAGTTTCGCCTTTTCATGGCACTTGTTGACAATAAAAAAATGTAAAATATCATCAGACAGATCATTTAATCTGAAACCAACTACAGCCCTAACCAGTCTTCTCTGCTAGAAGCCTGTCATGGAGCCTCCTTTCTCGATTCCTAGTATGTGCAGCATGTGGTTCGGTAATAGGGAAAATCCAAAATGCTGGCCTGACCATCAATGGGCTCCAGAGGAGGAGATAACCAGATTGTTTAATTGAGAGGGGGCAGAAACCCCCGGGTGGAGAAGGTAAAGGCCATGGAGATGATCCTGAAACCTGAAACCAAGAAGCAACTGAGGTCATTCCTGGGACCAGGGTGGTGATGGAGCAGTGGATAAGACACATGCCTTTGGTGTGAGACCCCCAGTTGCTCCGGTGGCGTGCGACTTCTGACATACTTAGCAATTGTAAGTTGCTTTGGATAAAAGCGTCAGCTAAATGAACAAAAGTAAATGACTAATTGGGTGGTTTAGACTGTTCATCCCTAACTGTGCTACTTTAGCATGGATTTTTTTAAAATCCAGTGCGTCCAGACTGCAATGGTCAAGGGAGTGTGAGCAGGCTTTAAAGGCCTTGAAACCTTTCATCTCTCAAACTCCTGTGCTCCTGAGGCCAGACTTTACAAAGATGCTTGTGGTACAAGTGGATGCATCCAGTGTTGGCCTGCACTGGTACAAGGAAAATCAAGCCTACACAGGACCACTTTGTTCCCGAGTAGAAAACGTTTAGACCAGGAGAAAAAGCCATTAAGTGCTATGACCTCATGAGAGGGGAATTCCAGCTGCAGACTGACCACTGAGCCCTTATGTGGACGCATACAATGTACATCAGAACCGAATCCTGCGTTGGTGTCTAGCCCTCCGGCCGTACCAGTTCACCATTGAGCACTGTTCGTGTAAGAAAAACCTTATTGCTGACTATTTGCCAAGATTGCCTGGGATGTGTGAGCCAAATGGAGAGAGAGATGTACTTCCCAGTATGTAATTTCCTTGATTTACTGTTTGTGTGTATTATGAGAGGAAGGTGCACTTCAGAAAAGCTTGAGTTTAACCTTTCTGCTCACGCAGGTTTTCTGTAGGAGGACTTTAAGTCCCTGACCTGCCTGAACTTTAAGAAGACGGCGTGTACATCCCCTTTTGGGTTTTCTCCTGTAATGTTAGTCATTTCCAAATACATGTTTTGATGTTTATCAACCTTCTGATGTCATTATGCATTATGTTTTGGAAGCCAGCAAACCAGTTGATCTGGTTTTTCACTCACCAGGAAAATGGAGAAGGGCAATGTTTTTTGTACTCTGAAGGGTGTCTCCGCTGAGACACAAGAAACCATTTCATGAATGGTACGCAAGATCGTTGACGTAATCCGTACTCTGGCGTCTGTAGCCACCTGTCGGAAGCTCCGTCTTAAACCGGACTCTTATCAAGTTTTAATACACACTTTTACGTTACATTTATTATATCCTTTTCATTTAACTTAAGTTTTTAACTTAAGTGTTACGTGGGTTAAGGATTTTAGTCGTCTGACATGGATTTTAAGCTAGATGATTGTTTCTCTTAGCGCAACCACTAACATCCAGGACACCGTGCTATGGGACCCCTCTAGCCTTCCGAGGCTTTCCTGCTCGACTCCGAAGCATCAGTCAACCTGGGCTGAAGTGGTGGTCCGTGACTGCAAGAGAGGCTCGGACGGGGCTGCCTCTCCTCCGTACATCGGCCTCTCCAACCGCTATGCAGCCTTTTCTGACGACACTCCAGTCCATCCAGCGGATGCACCTGCGGCTTCAAGTCTCCCTGATACGGATCTCTTTCGGCGGACAGTGCCGGCCGACACTGTTGCATCTCGGCTACATCTCCTGCACTGGTGGCAAACGGTGATCAGCTGGGCCACCGATCTGCCGCTGGGCCTGATCGGCGGCCGTCATCCCAGTCAAAAACCTCCGCTTCCCGATATAGGATGCTGAAGGTGGCTGTGCTCAGACGCTCCGGAGGCCGTCTCTACCCTGCACCGTTGGGTAGCCCTTCTCTCAGGTCTGTTACTGCTACTCCAACACAACACTCGGCAGCTCACACACTCCATCCTCAGTCCGCACGCAGTGTTGAAGCAGATACTGCTCAGTCCTGCTCCTTCTCCCCAACCACACTAATAATTGGTGACTCCATAACCAGAAACATCCGTTTCTTTAACGCTACCACTCACTGCTTCCCCGGTGCCACCACGGCTGACATATAAAAAAAACTCCAGGACCTAATGCCGTCGCTCCCGTCCTCCATCACAAGAGTGATAGTCCATGTCGGAACAAATGAACACAGCTCTTCAGCAGTCTGAGCTGACAAAATCAGATTTTAACTTTTTAAAGCAGTGTGGAAAGCCCGTCTTTATCTCTGGTCCCATTCCCACAGTTGGTCGCAGTGCTGGCCGCTTCAGTAGACTCCTTGGCCTCCATGACTGGCTCCAGTCCGCCTGCAGGGCTCACGGACTTCAGCCAAACAAACGGGGCTCAGAAATGTTAGCTGCTAACATACAGCATGTGGTGCGCTCCTCCCCTCAGGACTTACGTGAATGAGTAATCATTCATGCAGGACACCTGGACACACCACCGGTCACTGAACAGATCTCTGCCTCACTGCCACAAACAACTGTCTCCACCTGCTGGCATGTAAAGCCATCTGCTCCCAGTGTTGTTCCAAAGAACAACACTGGGAGCAGATTCCTGTCATCATCACGCATAGATCAGTAAACCGAAATGTGCACATCCCACACAGAAATATTAGTAATCTCTTAAGGATTAGGACAACTGCACCAACTCTAGCCAGCTAGCTGAACTGTGTCGGCCTCAATATGATTGTTTTAGTCAACCGAGGGTCAGTGGTCGTGGTGGTGGGCTAGTGAGCGTGTATAGGAAAAATTTTAAATGTCATCAAGTACGCTGTGATGAATTTAACTCCTTTGAAGTTCTCACTCTTAAACTTGGAGGGCTACAACCTATCATTTGTTATAATTTATCGCCCCCCCAAAACCGCCTGGAGGATTTTTATCAGAACTTCCTGAATTTTTATCTACTCTGGTTTTAAATTATGACAGAATTGTTCTCTGTGGCGATTTTAATATTCATGTTGATGACCCCACCAATGTTAATGCAACTGACTTTTTAAATATGGCCACTTCTTTTAACTTCAAACAACATGTCAAAGGGCAAACCTATAACCGTGGTCATACACTGGACTTG
>NC_060172.1:10061124-10067683 GCF_021292245.1 Micropterus dolomieu
CTGTTCACAGAGCTCTGTGTCCAAGCACATTAATAGAGAGGCGAAGGGAAGGAAAAGATGTGGTAGAAAAAAAGTGTACAAGCAATAGGGATAACCGCACCCTGGAGAGGATTGTGAAACAAAACCCATTCAAAAATGTGGGGGGAGATTCACAAATAGTGGACTGCAGCTGGAGTCAGTGCTTCAAGAACCACCACGCACAGACGTATGCAAGACATGGGTGTCAGCTGTCGCATTCCTTGTGTCAAGCCACTCTTGAACAAGACACAGCGTCAGAAGCGTCTCGCCTGGGCTAAAGACAATGTAGTGAACAACGGTGTGGATTTGTGCATTTTATATTGAATAAATTTGGAGCTACTCCAAATTTCTCTCTCCTCCCCCAGAGAAGAAGGGGAGGGGTCAAAGTTGCTTTCTCTAAGTGCTAGCCCGACCATAGAACTGGCACCTTTTTGATTCCGAAGCTGATAACGCGGGGCCTGACTGTTAAACTGACAAAGGGACACAAACCAGCCATTGGCATTTCCCTGAACAGCCTATCAAAACTGGCCCCCCCACACATGTTTCCGTGGCAACTGACCTTACTCTTTGTTTATTACCACATCAAAAAGAAAAACCCCTGTCTCACCCAAGTGTGACATGGTCCAGACACTGAACTTTAAATGTAAAAAGGACTGCAGTCTCCAAAGACTCAAAGCATTTAATTAAGTTAATTAAATCTTTAGTTACCTGATTACGTTTGCCTCTATTTGAGTAGACATGTTACCATGTTGTTGCTATCTGTTGTTGATATTAATGCTGAAAAGAAAGTTACTTGCAGTTTTTTTATTTTCAGCAAGACACTCCTTCATCTAATGTAATCAGTGCTTGTTCATAATACTTTCATACAAAATTCCTTTAGAAATGATGACAAAGGAATGTTTTACTATACTCTTAATCGCCAGCTTGAATTTAAGGATGGATCAACAAAAATTCCCCGGTTCCTAAGGAGAGACGATCTTGGATTAATCCAAGCTTTCCTCATGTAACCTGAGCTCCCCCAAGTGGACGAAATAAGTATTACATGCCCTCGTCGGAAATGCCGTTAAATGTAAAAATATCCTGACCAATAATGTGACAATTGTTTCCTGTTATCAAATGCCTAGAACAGTACAACCGTCTGACCATTGAGGTTCGATTGTGGAAAATATTTGATTATAATACGTGCAGATAGATTTCTTTTCTTTTAAACATTAAGTTTAGAAAGGCTGTCCCTCGGGAAACCTGAGACGCCCCCTGGGGAACCACACCCCAGGCAACTAAAGAGCAACACAAGACCACTCGTTTTGCTCTCTCCGCTGCTCTGCTCGGCTCTGTGGACGCTTCGGCACACGTCGGCGTGCCTCGCCAGGCAACGCCCTCAGAGTCGACCAGCGAAACAGGCCTTTTGTTTCGCTTGAAGCTACACACGTGAAGTGCCGAGACATCGAGCTGCCCTTCAGTTTGTTTTTATTTTCTTTATTTCTTTTGTTTTGTTAAAGTTATCAGTCCGTTAAGTTACACTGGACTAATTCAGGAACGACCAAGTTCCATTTTAAGCCTTTTCCGTCGAGCCAACTTCACCAAGGTCAGACCAAGCCATGTGGTCTCGCCAGCTACAACGAAGGAAACCTGAAAACAGCCGAATTGCCAGATGGAGGACGTTCTTTTCAATCAGACATGGAGAACCCCGGAGAATCCCTAGCAAAAAGCCAGGATCGGGCAGCTAGCGTGGGACCCGTGCAACAGGCCAAAAGCAGGCTGTCGACAAGCAGTAAGACTTAACACATATTCTGTGATCAGATATTTCCTTTTTTTAACTCCTAAACTCATAGCGTTAGCTTACTTTCATTAGTTCTTCTATGCCGTATGAGTCAAATGCTTCCCACAATCGAACCTCCATTTCTCATTGTTCAGCAATTGTTTAATTTCCCTGTATCCAACCATCTTTTTATCACATTAGTTAGAGAATAAATTCACTGTAATATAATCAAGAACTGTGTGTGTTGCCTATTTCTACGTCCCTGCCAAGAGAATTGACCCTTTAGATATGAGAGTGACTGACTGATTTAAGATAATTGAGCGATTATTAACTAACTGATCACTAGTAATAATTGTATAATTATTCAAAACTACCTAGAGGTCCGGAGACTAGGATTATAACAACTCCGGTGGTGCCCTGAAACGAGGAATCTGGTTTGATTTTATGAATATTAAAATTCATAACTGGGTATCAATTCTCATAAATTTATTAAATTGCATAACTAAATTTTAGGTTTGCTACAACAAAAAGGACTGGACTGCTGCTGAGTGGTCCAAAGTTATGTTCTCTGATGAAAGTAAATTTTGCATTTCCTTTGGAAATCAAGGTCCCAGAGTCTGGAGGAAGAGAGGAGAGGCACAGAATCCACGTTGCTTGAAGTCCAGTGAAAGGTTTCCAGTCAGTGATGGTTTGGGGTGCCATGTCATCTGCTGGTGTTGGTCCACTGTGTTTTCTGAGGTCCAAGGTCAACGCAGCCGTCTACCAGGAAGTTTTAGAGCACTTCATGCTTCCTGCTGCTGACCAACTTTATGGAGATGCAGATTTCATTTTCCAACAGGACTTGGCACCTGCACACAGTGCCAAAGCTACCAGTACCTGGTTGAAGGACCATGGTATCCCTGTTCTTAATTGGCCAGCAAACTCGCCTGACCTTAACCCTATAGAAAATCTATGGGGTATTGTGAAGAGGAAGATGCAATACGCCAGACCCAACAATGCAGAAGAGCTGAAGGCCACTATCAGAGCAACCTGGGCTCTCATAACACATGAGCAGTGCCACAGACTGATCGACTCCATGCCACGACGCATTGCTGCAGTAATTCGGGCAAAAGGAGCCCCGACTAAGTATTGAGTGCTGTACATGCTCATACTTTTCATGTTCATACTCTTCAGTTGGCCAAAATTTCTAAAAATCCTGTTTTTGTATTGGTCTTAAGTAATATTCTAATTTTCAGAGATACTGAATTTGGGATTTTCATTAGTTGTCAGTTTTAATCATCACAATTAAATGAAATAAACATTTGAAATATATCAGTCTATATCATTGTAATGAATGAATACAATATCCAAGTTTCACTTTTTGAATGGAATTACTGCAATAAATCAACTTTTTGATGATATTCTAATTATATGACCAGCAACTGTACATTTTTCTGAGCTATTTGTCGTCGTATTATTTAGCTTGAATGAAACATTTACCCTAAAATCAAAAGCCAGCAAACCCCACCCATCTTAACATACAACAAAAAATTCTCTTCACAGTCTGTTTCAGTCATTCCTGTGTACCTGGAGAAAAGGCAGCAGGTGGAGTTGTTGAGGTCAGGCTGGATGGTTGGAGACAGGCAACATGAGGTGACATCAAGGTTTATCCGACTGTTGTTTGTCTTCAAGTTGATGACCACTCTGAGGTTGCCCATGGCAGGCACAACATCACCAGGCTCTATACCTCTCCCCAGGTTCAGACTCATCTCTGCTGTGTAGTTCCCACTGCCACACAGCTCATCTGAAACTTCTGTCACCCTGGCGATAGATTGATATTATTGCAAAATAAAGCAATGGTATGTAATATTTGACTACTTACCTAATGAAGATCTTTACTAACAGACCATACCAGTAATTTCACTTGTTTTAGGCCATTAAACACATTTAAAAATAAAAGTACATTAAAAATCACATTCATTATATTACAGGTGAGTATGACCTGAGAAGATGTTTTAGCAGGTTTTATATATTCTGAGATTGATATCTTATCTTCCAGGCAGAAGAAGTTATTTGCTGTTTGCTGCACTATGAAAACTAACTTTAGAGAGCTGAAACTGGTAACACTTTCTATGAAGGTCTTCGCTATAATGACTTATGCATATATTTATAACACAATATAATGCGTCCATAAGACATTATAACAATTGTTATAATCACTTACAAACATGCATCAGGCGCTATAGCAAAGTTCATAACGTATTATGGCCTTTTGATTTAATGTTTTATAACTAATATTAATACCAGTTTATGTCAATGTGCGGCAAGAATCTCCGACCATGTTCCATAACACATTATAACCACCGACTCTGCCTCGTTATGAATACAATGTTAGGGTTTGTGGTGTGGAGTGGGTTGGAGGACCCAAATGCAGGACGCAAAGCAGAGGTGGTACAGTTCAAAGGAGATTTATTCCAACAAACAATAATAAATGTCATCAAGTATACTGTGATGAATTTAAGTCCTTTGAAGTTCTCACTCTTAAAGTTGGAGGGCTGCAACCTATCATATTTGTTATAATTTATCGCCCCCCAAAATCACCCGGAGGATTTTTATCAGAACTTCCTGAGTTTTATCTACTCTGGTTTTAAATTATGACAGAGTTGTTCTTTATGGCGATTTTAATATTCATGTTGATGACCCCAACAATGTTAATGCAACTTACTTTTTAAATATGGCCACTTCTTTTAACTTCAGACAACATGTCAAAGGGCAAACACATAACCGTGGTCATACACTGGACTTGGTTTTTACCCTGGGTGTCAGCGTTTCCTCTGTGGAATTAGTGGACATGACCATATCTGACCACAAATGTATTGTTTTTAGCTGCGATTCGCCTGTTACTCATGCCGCCTCACCAAGCTCCGTGTGTTCTCACATCTTTAATGAACAAAGTGTTTCAAAGTTTTGCGCATTCTTTCAGAGCCAAAGCCAACACCTGCCTGATTCCAACACCAACAATCTGGTCGAACACTTCAATCATATCTGCTTGTTGTCACTAAATATTACTGCTCCTCTAAAGGTTAGGCCTACATCTAAAGCCTGAAGCAACCCTGGATAAATGACAGCATTCGCAGCCTAAAAAGGGAACGCAGGAAAGCAGAGCGCAGATGGAAAAAATCCAGTCTCCAAGTCCATTACCTCAGTCTGAAGGATTTATTAATTAACTACAATAACATGGTTAAGGATGCGAGAACACACTATTTTTCTGAACTCATTACTGCACATAAACACAATCCCAGGTTTCTGTTTAAGACTGTGGATCAGCTGGTAAACCCAACCCCTCCTTGTGCCTCAGCTGGAAGTAATGATGACTGAATTGTTTTTATCATATTTTACCAATAAGGTGGTGTCAATCAGAGTCTCTATTACCCCCATGGCCTCTTACTCAGAGGTCCCTCACCAGCAACAAGAGAGTTTTGACCAGTTTTATCCCATCGACTTGTCTGAGCTTTTAAAAACAGTATCACAAATGAGAGTGTCCTCCAGCCCACATGATGTAATACCTACAAAGTTTTTACTGAAAGTAATAGATTCTGTTGGGCCCCATTTGATCTCTGTTTTCAACAGCTCCCTATCTACTGTTTGTGTCCCTGATTATTTTAAAACAGCTTGCGTGAACCCACTTTTAAAGAAACCTGGTTTAGATCCCTCCCTCCAACAAAATTTTAGACTAATTTCAAAACTGCCTTTTATTGCAAAGATTCTAGAAAGAATTGTGTCCAAACAGCTGCTCACTGTACTGAAGAAGAAGAAGACGTTTTATTTATATAGCGCCTTTCCAGAGCTCAAGGTCGCTTTACATGGTACATTTACACACTAACACACAACTTACAATCACATAGGATACATAAACATACTGGAAAATAACAAAATATTTGAAAAGTTTCAATCTGGTTTCAGGAAGTACCACAGCACTGAGACTGCCCTGCTTGAAGTCACCAATGACTTTTTAATGTCTGCTGATGAAGGCATGTGCTCAGTCCTGGTACTCCTGGACCTTAGCGCTGCTTTTGACACCATTGATCACAACATCATGTTAGACAGACTGAGGCACTGGGTGGGGATCTCTGGTACTGCCCTAGAATGGTTTTCATCCTACCTGTCAAATAGGAAGTTTTGCGTGTCTGTAAACAACTATGTCTCTTCCTTCTGTCCAGTTAAATATGGTGTGCCTCAGGGGTCGGTCTTAGGACCCATTTTGTTTTCCTTGTATCTGCTTCCCCTTGGACATATTATCCATAAACATGGTATTTCTTTTCATATTTATGCTGATGACACAAAAATGTACTTGCCCGTCAGATCCTCAGACCCTGGAATGCTGAGTTCACTTACCAACTGCATTTGTGAAGTTAAAAAATGGATGTCAAATAATTTCCTCCAGCTGAACTCAGACAAAACAGAAATCCTCGTCCATCGTCATCGGGTCCCAGCAGATGGCAAAACAAATACTGCCTGTTCCCTAGTAAATCACATTAAGCCTGTTGCAAAGAACCTTGGTAATTTAAATTTCGAGCAGCACACCACAAAGCTTGTTCAATCATGTTTTTATCAACTTAGAAATGTAGCAAAAATTCAATCTATGTTAACTTTCAAGGACACCAAGACCATTTTACACGCCTTCATCTCATCACGCCTGGATTACTGCAACAGCCTTTTCACTTGTTTAACCCAAAAATCTACTGATCGACTCCAGACTGTCCAGAACTCAGCTGCCAGGCTTTTAACCAGAACAAAGAAATA
>NC_060172.1:10067703-10081515 GCF_021292245.1 Micropterus dolomieu
TATCCATAAACATGGCATTTCTTTTCATATTTATGCTGATGACACACAAATATACTTGCCCGTCAGATCCTCAGACCCTGGAATGCTGAGTTCACTTACCGACTGCCTTTGTGAAGTTAAAAAATGGATGTCAAATAATTTCCTCCAGCTGAACTCAGACAAAACAGAAATCCTGGTCATCGGGTCTCAGCAGATGGCAGTATTTACAAATAGGTGTCTATGAAGATTCTCAGTCATCCAGGTCATAGTTATCCAACGAAGGTTAAAATCAAGGGCAACTGGACTTGGTTGAAGATACTGGAAGACATTTCGTCCCTCATCCAAAGGACTTCTTCAGTTCTGACTGACTGGCAGGGAAACACTGGTTCGTTAGTGTTCCTGGTTGCTGTGACGACAGTCGTTACAGTCGTTACAGTCGTTCGTTGGATATTTACAAATACTGCCATCTGCTGGTTCCCTAGTAAATCACATTAAGCCCGTGGCAAAGAACCTTGGTGTCTGGTTTGATAGTAATTTAAATTTTGAGCAGCACACCACAAAGCTTGTTCAATCATGTTTTTATCAACTTAGAAATATATCAAAAATTCGATCTATGTTAACTTTTAAGGACACCGAGACCATTTTACAGGGCTTCATCTCATCACACCTGGATTATTGCAACAGCCTTTTTACTTGTTTAACCCAAAAATCTACTGATCGACTCCAGACTGTCCAGAACTCAGCTGCCAGGCTTTTAACCAGAACAAAGAAATATGACCACATTACCCCTATTTTAGCTTCATTACACTGGCTCCCAGTATGTTTTAGAATTGACTTTTATTGATCACTTTTAAAGCTCTTCATGGCCTCTCACCTTGTTATATTTCTGACCTTTTAGTTCCATACACACCAGCACGTACCTTGAGATCCTCGGGCAGAGGTCTGTTGTCTGTTCCAGAGTCTCGACCGAAAACTAAAGGGGACAGAGCGTTTGCTGTCAGGGCCCCGAGGCTCTGGAACAGCCTGCCCGAGGAAATCAGGTCGGCTGAGTCAGTGAACTCTTTTAAGTCCCTTCTTAAAACATAATTTATCTGTATTATTGTCTTTTGGGTATTATTGTCTTTACACTTGTTAAAGCACTTTGTAACTTGTTTAAGAAGATAAAGATTATTATTATTATTTTTGTCACTAATTACCTGCAGAGGACCGTAAATGGTAAACCTAATTATTGTTTTGTTTTGTGGCTGGTCTGAATAAATTTTATTTATCTGAAAAATCAACGCCAGCACGATGGTCTATCCATCCTGCTCACACTACCAACCAGTATAACATTTTCTGGCAGTGGTGGGATGGTTCGCCTTTGTTAAGTGGAATCCAGTGAAGGAAATACACCAGGTGAAGGGCGTAGACGAGGCCGGGTCACCAGGCAGAATCCAGTTCAAGAGGAGAATCAAAAAAGAGACAGGGCTGTGAAGTGAAGCATGGAGTTTAAACCTCTGTTAAAAGGTTCCAACGCCTCATTTCAAGACTCACCCAACAGCTGTCTTGCAGGAGCCGCTGAACTAATCCATGATTAGCCGAAAGACCAGATGCAGTCAAAACCTGTGCAAGACTGGCTGTCTATCTGATAGATCTCCTGCATGCTGGTCTGTCATTCCCACTCACACTACCAACCATCCTCAAGTACAACAACGCCTAACCACTACCTAACCAGCCACGGAGGTCAGAGTCGCAGTATTCAAAGGGGACACAAAACTGGTACAATATGATGGACTTGGATCCTGCAGTCTCTGATGATTTTCTAGCAAATGGATGTTCAAGTGATTGACTGGTGGCATGTCTTCAACAGCAGCCATTTGTACATGTCAGTGAACAGTGAATTAGTGGCATCTCATAACCCCTAACCCCCACCCACAGTACAGTACACTGATACTGTAATTCATCCACACATGTAAATATAATGTTGATTATTGTTGATTGTTTTGCACATCCCTGCTCTAACTGTAATTTTAACAGCCTTACTATACATATCCTTTATTATTATTTTATGTTTTCATATCTTATTGTCAATTTCATATTTTATATTTATGACTACTTGACCTGCAGTACTTGCTCTATCTTTATCTTTTTCTATCTTTTGTTATTGTTAAGCACCAAAACACCAAAGCATATCTGTTGAATGTGTAAATGTGGCAATTAAGCTGATTCGGATCTAATTTCCCTTATTCCTGGCACAGACAATGCTGTATTCTTTTGAGCGATTGTTAGTTTACTTGTTTGTACTGTTAAATTGCACCACATGGAGCGTTACGTAACAGATTAGACTCAAGATCAAGATTCAATAAAATTGTTTCTTTAAAAAAAATTGGTACTAAAACTTTTTCAAAACATTATTTAAAAATGTTATCATACATTAAGAATAATCTTATTGTTATTTGTTATTTAGTTTATATCTTTGAACAGTCAACAAACTATAACAGTTAAGTGTGACAATTTGACATACTTTTGTGATCACACAAAGCTATTATTAAAAGGCCTTATTAAGTACATGTTGTCTTATTTTTACATAATTTTGATGTTGGACAAAATAGGAAATCTGCTTGTGCTATTGCTATTTTTTTTCCAGTTATTAAGCCTTAACAAGGGTTCAAAGAAGTACTGTTAATGCACTCCTTCAGTTCTTTGTATCTCTTTGTACTGTCACATAATTGACAAATATTCTGAAATATTCTGTGAGTGAGAGAAATTGATAGCACTTGTCTCAAAACTTTAGACCAGGGACTGTGGGCCTCCCCTCAGACAAAGCTTGGAAAAGGGCACCCCCTCACAACCCCTTAGTTTACTTGCTTAGATTTGCTTAATCTCCTGGATGTCTATGGAATCATGATTACGTTGTATGATCCCAAAGACAGTCAACGAGACAGCCTAATGTCATTGTTCAGACTTCAATAAATACATAAAAATAGGTCTGTCTTCAGGCATTTCTAAGTTTATGACTCTGGGAAAGTGGGATTAACAGTGAAACTACTGTATCTCTGAACTGTCTCTTTAACTAAATCACACACACGTAGGCTATGTGATCTTCCTTTGATAACTAATAATAAGAATAAAAAGTAATAGTATTTTTTCACTTCCATTCACTGAGCCTCCCCTGAAGCTGTTTGAAGCCCCCCCTCATTTTAAAAGCCTCTTCTTTAGACACATCTAAGCAACAAAACACACTTAATGTTATTGATAAAAATAAAAAATAAGTGAATAATTAATCCGCTCTCACATCTGCAAAAGTAAGTAGAAATAAGTTCTGACATACCTGCTAAGTGAGACCATGGGTTCGGAGTGCTTACTGGAACTCCGCTGTAACTTCAGACTCCTTTCTTTTAGCGAGTGGCCATTGAAAAGATTTTAATCCACAATGAAATGTCCTAATTCCAGCCACATGCCAGCCACCGAGCTCCAAGTGGGCGTCACAGTTCTGTTTGACTGGCAGGGTGACTCCCTTCATCACTTCACCAGAACATCTAATAACTACACAACCAGCGGCTTCATCAGCGCTGGATTCACGGTGGCTGTAGTTCTTGTCAGTGTTAATTCTGACCAACATGAGGAGGGAAATATCCTGCAAAAGCCCTCAGTGCTTTTGTGTGGCAGAAGGTTAAACTATTGAAGGGGCCATCATCCGCGATACTGCACCCATGCTGTTCTTGTTTTCAGCACTGAGAACATTTTGGATTTGCATTGGGCCTCACAAAGAAATCCCTCAATCGCATTTCCCTGGTCCCCCTCCCCCCCTTGAACTTGCAAGGCTGCCTCACATTTACATCAAAATGAAGAGCAGCGGTCTTAGCAGTCTTTGCCATCTACCTCTGGTTGTAGAAGGACCATTTTCATATTTGTGGAGCATATTTCCATGATCTCTTATAACAGAGATCTTGAATTGATAAGAAGCCCCTCAGCGATGGACACAGATGCCATTAGCTGCGTAAAAATGAAGGGAACAGGAGTTGGTTGTAGATGCAGACGGTGTTCCTGCTGTATTGATTCAACTTCAGAGATCCTGCAAGACTTTTACAGGCTACTATAGTACCTTTCTGGCATTACACAATCAGAGATCTTTAGTCGGGTGCACAGGTGCATCTGTAAATACACAAGTGTTTAAGCAAAGTACAAGCAGCGAGTAAAGAGCTGCACATAAAATACACTAAAGACTCATTAAAGGTTAAAGTTCAACATTTTGGGAAATAAGCTAATTGGATTTCTTGCCGAGAGTTAGATATGACATGTCTGTATGCTCTATATGAAGCTACCACCAGCATCCAGCCAATTAAAGTAAGCAATGACGTAGTTAAAGGAGTAGTTGGACATTTTGGGAAATACACTTATTCCCTTTCTTGCTGACAGTTAAATGAGAAGATTGACACCGCTCTTATTATATATTCTAAAGCTGGACCCAACAGCAAGTTAGCTCAACTTAGCATGAAGACGGGAAACAGGGAAACGGCTATCCTGGTTCTGGCAAAATCCAGTTACCAGTGAAGTTAAATACATACAAAAAGTGTAAACCTTGTGGTAACTTCCAGGCACAAAGGCCGGCCCTTCTTTGAGGCAAGGCTTCAAGATAAAGCATAAAGCATGAGATATCGTACACAGTCCAACATTGTGGGAAATACTGTCATGTCTCAAATACTCTCATGGGGGTGAGTGCACGCTCATGTCAGACTTAGCTTATCTTAGCACAAAGACTGGACAAGGAAAACAGCTAGCCTGGTTCTGCCAAAGGTAACAAAATCCATCTAAAGGCACCTGTAAAAGTCACAAATTTACTCGTTTCTGTATATCTTGTTTAATTTGTACAAAGTGTAAAAAGTTGTGGTTGTACTACAGGAGGTTAGGTGCCTCAACAGATGTAATACTAGATGTAGGCCAGATTAATGTTAGTGCTAAACCTCGTATTAGATTGCAGAATCAAACTCTAAACAATTGACCACAAAACCCTTCCCTCAGCAATTGCTGTACAAAACTATTCACTACCTTATCAAGCCGCTCTGAACAGATATGCTTATAGCTAATACTGCACTCTGAGCTGAAAGGAAAATGTTTCCGGTCCATAACTAGTCCAATTTTGTACTGATTAAGACAAGATATAACGTAAGCTCAAGGGCTGCTGGCAGATTTAGGTATCCTTAGACAGGCTAGCTGTTTCCCCGTTTTCAGTCTTTGTGCTAAGATACAGTGAGCTAACTGGCTGCATGCTCCAGAATTGTACAGATTTTCTCCTCTAACTCTCAGCAAGAAAACGATTAAGCGTTTTTCCATAAAAGTTTTCCTTTAACAATGTAATATATGACGGCATATACAATAGTTTACATTCACTATTCTGCAGAACAAGTTTTATTTTATACTTTTAGCTGACAGTAAGTCTTTACTTTTTCTCCTTTTTGCTTAGAGTTCCATCGTAGCTATTTGACATTTTCATATTCCACTTTAAAAGGATAGTTTTTAAATAGATTTAGAATAAACAACTTTATTCTTAGTAGATTAATTTAGGCCCTGATTCTCGTTTCTTGTCTTTGTCATAATGCAAAAACTTGAGGACTCAAAGGCAGACTCTGTACAGTTCGAAGGGGTAACAAAAGGGTTTTATTGATAGGTCCAACAGGGCAGTATGGAGAGCACAGAGGAGGTGAGTAAGTCCAGGTAAGATACGTGCAGAGCAGGGTGTGGCGTTCAGCGGGGTTCCTGGAAGTAGGGTGATCCTGGGCACAGAGAAAAACAGGTTAATCCAGGGAGAGACAGAAATTACTGGGAATCTTACAGGAGAAGACTGTCAGCCTTGACGCATGTACCACATGTGGTTAACTGACGATCTGGCGAAGAATGTGAGGAGGACTGGGGTTGAAATACTGCAGGAGCTTGATTAGTGGAATGAGAACCAGGTGCGCTGCTGGAGCCAGAGGGTGTAGCCACGCCCAGACAGAAAACACACGGAAGGGGGGAACAAAAGAACACAAGGTAGTGGGGAGATTCTGTATCACCACAACAGTACCCTCCCCTCAAAGGGAGCCTCCTGGCGACCCACCAGGCTGATTGGGGTGTGCCTGATGTAACTCACGGACGAGTCGGGGGTCCAAGATGAAGGACCGGGGAATCCAGGTCCTCTTCCGGGCCGTACCCCTCCCAATCCACCAAGTACTGCAGCCCCCTCCCCCGCCATCGAACACCCAGGAGTCGACGGACAGTATACACTGGGTGGTCATCAACAACCCGGGCGGCCGGAGGGCACAAGGGGCTGAAAGACACTGGCTTGATCTGAGAAACATGGAAGCTGGGGTGAATCCTCATGGGTTTAGGCAGTTTCAGTCTGACTGCTGAAGGGCTAATAACTCTCAATCTCATAGGGACCAATGAAGCGAGGGGACAGTTTCTTAGACTCTGTTTTAAGGGGAATATTCCTGGAAGAGAGCCAAACTTTCTGACCTGGCTGATAGGTGGGAGCAGGGGTCTGACGTCTGTCCGCTATGCGCTTGTTCCTCTCTGCTGTCCGTAGGAGGGCTGCATGAGCCTCTCTCCAGACCTTGCGGCAGCGGCGGAGGTGCATTTGGACTGATGGGACAGCAATTTCACCTTCCTGTGAGGGGAACAGGGCAGGCTGATACCCGAGGGAGGCTTCAAAAGGAGACATACCTGTAGCCTAGCTGGTAAGGGAGTTGTGAGCATATTCAACCCAGGTGAGATGTGAGCTCCAAGAGGTGGGATTGGTGGCAGCGACACACCTTAATGCGGCCTCCAGGTCCTGATTGGCTCTCTCCGTTTGTCCATTGGTTTGGGGGTGAAAACCAGATGACAGACTCACTGTAGCGCCTAAGGTGCGACAAAAAGCTTGCCATACCTGGGAGATGAACTGTGGTCCACAGTCTGAAACAATGTCTAGTGGGATTCCATGCAGCCGGACAACATGTTGCACCACTAAGTCGGCAGTTTCACGAGCTGAAGGGAGTTTAGGGCGAGCCACAAAATGAACAGCTTTAGAAAAACGGTCGAAAATGGTGAGTATGACGGAGTTACCTTGTGAGACTGGTAACCCAGTCACAAAGTCCATAGCAATATGAGACCAGGGCCAGCTTGGAATGGGCAAGGGCTGCAGCAGTCCCTCAGGAGGGTGGTGAGATGATTTTCCCCGGGCGCAAACAGAACACGCTGCCACGTAATCACGGGTGTCTGCCTCCATGGAGGGCCACCAAAAATGTCTTCTCAGTAGAGACAGGGTGCGACTACCACCCGGGTGGCAGGCAAAACGGGAGGCGTGAACCCACTGGAGAACCTGAGGGCGTACAGTGTAAGGAACAAATAAGCAATTTGGTGGTCCATTTCCTGGGTCTGGTTGGGCCTGCTGTGCTTCCCTGACTGCCGACTTGATCTCCCAGGAGATAGGAGCAACCACGCAGGAGGGTGGCATGATAGTCTCAGGGCCTGGCGGAACATCGATAGCAGAGAACTGACGAGAGAGCATCTGGTTTAGTATTTCTAGACCCAGGGCGGTATGTAATGGAAAACCTGAATCGATTTTTGTGATCCATCCAGACAATAAATGGCTGTTCGGAACCCTCGAGCCAATGTCTCCACTCCTCCAAAGCCAGTTTGACAGCTAGAAGCTCCCTGTTACCCACATCATAGTTCTGTTCAGCCGGTGATAATCTTCGCGAGAAGAAGGCACAGGAATGGAGTTTCTGATCTGGACCGGTCCTCTGGGACAGAACGGGCTCCCACCCCAGAATCTGACGCGTCTACTTCCACTATGAACTGCAGAGAGGGATTGGGTTGGACTAAAAGAGGAGCAGTGGTGAAAAGTCTTTTGAGTTCACTGAAAGCCTGATCAGCCTCTGGGGTCCAGGAAAAGGTGATTGAGGAAGAGGTTAGACTAGTTAGGGGGGCTACCACCTTGCTGTAGTTCCGGATGAAACGACAGTAGAAATTGGCAAAGCCTAGAAAACGTTGCAGCTCCTTGCGGGTGGTAGGTCTGGGCCACTCTGCCACAGCCCTGATCTTTTCAGGGTCCGCCCTCATCTGCCCTCCTTCAAGGATGTAGCCCAGAAAACTGACAGAGGGAACATGGAACTCACATTTCTCTGCCTTTACAAAGAGTCTGTCCAGCAGCCGCTGAAGAACCTGACGGACATGAGAAATGTGATCTGAATGGGTCTTGGAAAATATCAGAATGTCATCTAGGTAGACAAAGACGAACTGGTTGAGGAAATCCCTAAGGACGTCATTCACTAAGGCCTGAAAAACAGCGGGAGCGTCCTGGTCCTGGTGATGAGAGGCAGCCACCGGAGCAGGTGGGGGGGAAGGCAGCTGGAAGAGCAGGTGGGGAAAATTGTGCAGTTAGTGAGGAAACTTGTGCAGTTAGTTGTGCTATTTGGTTTACCATGGCTTGGCTGTTCTCAGCGAGTGTCCTGATTAATTGCTCATGTTGTCCAAGGAGATGTCCCTGACTGGCGAGGGCTTTGTGTACCCCAGATGGATCTGAGTCCAAGTCCACTGAGTCCATGCCTTGGCCAGATCCTTCTGTCATAATGCAAAAACTTGAGGACTCAAAGGCAGACTCGGTACAGTTCAAAGGGGTAACAAAAGGGTTTTATTGATAGGTCCAACAGGGCAGTATGGAGAGCACAGAGGAGGTGAGTAAGTCCAGGTAAGATACATGCAGAGCAGGGTGTGGCGTTCATCGGGGTTCCTGGAAGTAGGGTGATCCTGGGCACAGAGAAAAACAGGTTAATCCAGGGAGAGACAGAAATTACTGGGAATCTTACAGGAGAAGATTGTCGGCCTTGGCACATGTACCACATGTGGTTAACTGACGATCTGGCGAAGAATGTGAGGAGGACTGGGGTTGAAATACTGCAGGAGCTTGATTAGTGGAATGAGAACCAGGTGCGCTGCTGGAGCCAGAGGGTGTAGCCACGCCCAGACAGAAAACACAGGGAAGGGGGGAACAAAAGAACACAAGGTAGTGGGGAGATTCTGTAGCACCACAACAGTCTTCTTCTATCTTTGACTTCCAAATTACATTTTGCTCATACAATTTGCCTTAAAATGTGACAAGTGGGATGAAACCTCATGCTGGTTATCTGTACAAAACCAAGGTGTAAAAAGTTGTGTCTGTACTAAAGGGGGTTTTTCTTGGTCGACACCAGGTACCCAGCAACCATCCAAGAATCCAGGACGTAACCGGCCCCTAAATTCAAGCATATACAGCTGTAGCCGCAGCACGTATGTGAAGGAAGTGAACTTCTAAAAATGGTTTGTCACAGAAGAGACCATGCCCAAAACTTGATGACATTTATCTTGACCGTTTGGCCCACTTATATCCCCCAAATATACAAGGGGGATGAGGAAAAGAAGAGTAAACACAACATCAGTTGTAGAAGAAGTATCAGAGAAACAGTTTTTAACAAACACTATCCCTGTGCTTTCTAAACCCAAGAACATGCTAAGACAGATACTGGTCGAACCTAAAGACCAAACATCCAAACACAAGAAAAGCAAAGAATGTACAGACCTACATTAGGGAAATGAACAACCACTACACAAACGCATGGCTCAACACAGAGTGGCCAACTCCTCAGGTCAAGAAGTTTACCTACATCTGAAGGATCAAGGACACTCGTTTGAGAAACACCAGGTGCACATTTAAGACAGAGAAGATAGATGCTTTGATAGAGATGTCAAGGAAGCCATTTATACACGTCGCTTAACAGAGAGTGTCTGCGACACCACTTGTCCCCCACTAACAATGCTGTCCTTTCATCTCTTCCCAGGAAACTATCAGCGATAGTCGTTCAGACTTGGAGGTGGCTCCAACGACCATAACGACTGTCGTTCCAACAGCCAGGAGCACTAATGAACCAGCTGTATCGATCATCTAAACAACAGAGGTTAAATAGCTGAGTTTTCCTACAAGTCTGTCAGAAATTAAGAAGTCTCTTAGATGAGGGACGAAACATCTTCTTGTATCTTCAACTATGTCCAGTTGCCCTTGTTTTTAACCTCCCTTGGATAATAATGACCTGGATGACCGAAAGTCTTCAAAAGACATCTGGCTTCGGAAAACCAAATCAATTACATAAATATACATACATTTTGGTATTTTAACAACTATTAAGCATACATAATGAGGATAAACTATGAATTGTGTTAACCTAACTGCTAAAAATATATTTATACATAAATTATGACATTTAAGAATGTCAAAATGTAGTTTTGATATGTTTTAGCTGGACCCTTCTTGCATTAACACCGGCCAAGCGCCCTGGATAAATGGCAACACATTTGGAGACGGTCTCTTCTGTGCCCCATAATCCATACTGGAAGTTCATCTTCCTTCAACTTCCTTCATGTTTGTGCTGTGGCTGCAGCTGGGCCTTGATTGTAGCTCACCAGATGTAATACTAGATGTATGCCAGATTAATGATAGTGCAAAACCTCATATTAGATTGCAGTTTATTCAGTCACACACAATTAACTATGTCAAAACAGGATTAAAGTTTTATTTATCAGCCACACAAGATCATGAAAAGAGACTCTGGGTGCCTATTTGTGATTGTATTCCTCTGACAAATTACAGGGGTTTAACAAAGTGATCTGCATCCCAAGTTACACCCTGCAACTACTCTATGTGAGTGGATGAAAAAATTTTATTTCCTCTATAATGGAAACATAATCCACTTCAGTATCAACACTCTGTAGTTCGATTATTGTGTTGCCTCAATTCTTGCTTTCAATGTCTAATTTGAATATTTTGTTTAAAGCTTGTAACAGTGAATAACGTTGGCACTTTGCAGTTCTACTTTCACATTTACTTCTAGTCTTCAAGTAAAACTTGTTTTTTTCCAGTAACTGCTCTTCAAGTTTCACTCTCACTCTTTTTTTGTGGGTTTCTGCAGGAAGTTAACATGTATGAAATATGGAGTTATATGGTTTCACTATGCCTAATCTGTGGAGAGAAGGGAATGTTCAGAAACCCTTCGTCAGTTTCAAGACAAAACCACAACACACTTTGCAACATTAAACACGCAAAATGGTTTGCAATAGAGCAGAACCCCAATTAAGTAATATATTATTCAATGCTAATGATGTACGATTATATTTACGTACAATTTTGAGGTACATGAGTATGTCCATTTTAGAGTTAGGGAAATATTGTAATTTTCACTCCACAACTTTTTTTGACTGCTGTTCAGAATAACATCTCTCATTAAAAAACAACTGTGATTCTAGTTATTCCCTGTGTTTTTCCGTTCCCCTGTGTCCCTTGTGTCCCTTTGTCTGTCTCTAAGTGTCTATGGGCTGTGGGCGTGGCGATGACGCACTCTCCCTCCCGGCTCCCTGCCGAATGCACACACCTGCCTCTCATTAAAGGTCTTCTTGTTGTAGTATATCAACCATGGTCTGTCATTGCAATTTTTTTCAGGAAGCTACCATGGTAGTTACCTTTCAGGCTTTCCTTGAGTACTTTCTAGTTTTCTACTAAATATCCTGTTGTTTAATGCAGTCTCTCCTTGTGCTTCAGGACCAAGCTCACTCTCAGCCTGCTACGCCAATCTCTGATTCATCCATATTATCCTATTTCCTGTCTGTGTCAGCTTCTGTGTCCGAAATCAGCAATTCATGACAAATTCATTAAAAACAACTCATTTTATTTACAGATTAAACCAGTGGTTTCCAACTTTTTTGTCTTGTGGCCTCTCACAAAAAAGCTGTGTATTTGGCGGCCCTTGTCATGTTCAGATGTCTGAGTTGTTAGATGAAACTCTAATGGTTCTTTTTAAATAATGATCGAGGCCCAAAGAAATGAAACGATCCAACATTTTACAAAAATGACAGCGAAACCCCTGAACCCAACCTCAATATAAA
Organism: Micropterus dolomieu; assembly: GCF_021292245.1. Taxonomy (NCBI): domain Eukaryota; kingdom Metazoa; phylum Chordata; class Actinopteri; order Centrarchiformes; family Centrarchidae; genus Micropterus; species Micropterus dolomieu. The sequence continues at coordinate 10,079,593 of NC_060172.1, forward strand.
CATCATAATAAATTAATGAATCATGTTGCTTTCTGGAGCCAGGAACATTACTTATCTATGTACTGTAGCCTACTCTCCCAGTTTGTAATATAATGTGTATTTGTTTTTACTTTTGGGTGAAGGGTAGCCAGGCATGAACAGATAAAATACATTTGGTGGTTGTTCCACCACCAAAAATGGCATGTTTAATAAAAGGGAAGAAAGATGTGCTGGGGAGTTTTTATTAGAAAATTTCAATTTGATTCAAACTACCATCTTCAACTGATTACAAGAAAGTTTTATAAAAGACAGGATACATAGACCAATACATTATAATAATACATTTAAAATAAGAAATACAATACTTTAAATGTAATTCTAAACATTTGGCATTATTGAACAATGCATCATAGTGATAAATAATAGCACTGTTACTGGTCAGTTTTTGTATGTATGTAGTTTCTCCTCTTGATATTACAGTTTTTCTCAAATGCTAAAACACATTTCACAAACGTTTCGTCCATGTTCTCCAATGTCTAAACACAACACCCTTTTCTAAAGCTACATAAACACAACCACACCTTCTCCCTTCAAAACTCAAACTTTCACACCAAAAGAGCAGCTCGAAGCTTTCAAAAATGTAAACACTATACACATCATTACACACTACAGCAAAACAATTAAAAACACAATGCTCAATTTGTGAGAAGTTTCTTTGTTTCATAACTGCCAATGCATATTTTTAGAAACTTTACAATAATGGATCTTCTTAGATCTCTGCAGAGGATTGGGCATTTAGATTTGTGAGATTCATATGAAGAGTATAAATCTATAGTAAATTCTGTACACTACTGTAACACAACTCAATGCAAAAACAGAATCTATTGCACACAACAGTACTCTTGAAAACATGATCAGGGTGTGAAGTTTTTTTTATTTACACCACAATCACTGTGCGGCATCATGTCGCTGAGCTGCATCGGGCCACATCACCTCATCCACATCGCAGGCTATATTGTCTCTTGCCAGGCACCGCGGGAAAAACGCCCTGGAATGGCGGATCCATCCTTGGAAGTTCTCCACTGGGATGTCAACACACGCCAGCTCCATTGCCCTTGAGGAGGTTCTCTCTAGTGTATGGTTGTCTGTCATAAACCTTCCATCTCCACGATGAGAAGAACTCCTCTATAGGGTTCAGGAAAGGGGAGTAGGGTGGCAGACAGACGTTTAAAAAGTGGTTACTTTTGGTGGTGAACCACTCTGATTTGGTTTGTTCTGTGGAAGCGTACATTGTCCCAAATGATCACATAAATGGGATGTTCGGGCCCAGGATGGTGTTGTTGGCGGTCCAGGAGGATATCTTTTAGCTCCTCTAGGAAGGTTAGGAGACGTTGGGTGTTGTAAGACCCAAGGACAGCCTGCCGGTGGACAAGCCCCTCCAAACCCATGGCCGCACAAAGAGTAATATTACCCCCCCGTTGGCCAGGAACCTCAGTGATGGCTCTTTGGCCAATGATGTTACGGCCTCTTTGCCTTAGTTTCTGCAGGTTGAAGCCAGCCTCATCCAGGAAGAGGTACTCATGAGGTCTGGCCAGCGTGTCCAACTGTAATATCCTCTGTGAAAATGCACAGGTGTTCAGAACAACAGTCAATCAGGTAGCATAGTATTGTCCAGAAGTAATGTAGGCCACTGAGCAACACAGTATGTTCACTAACTGTACTGTGAACATGGATGTATACTTACTTGCACATACTCGTAACGTAGGTCTTTGTGTCGTGCAGAGTTTCGCTCAAAGGGAACCCTATAGACTTGTTTCATCCGCATCTTTTGGCGCCGGAGAACTCGGTCTATTGTGGCCAAGCTGACATCATCAATGCCCTCAAAGTTCACATTATCGGCAATGACTTTGTCTCTGATCTCCCGGAGTCTGATGAGGTTGTTCT
>NC_060172.1:10081615-10085152 GCF_021292245.1 Micropterus dolomieu
CAGTATGTTCACTAACTGTACTGTGAACATGGATGTATACTTACTTGCACATACTCGTAACGTAGGTCTTTGTGTCGTGCAGAGTTTCGCTCAAAGGGAACCCTATAGACTTGTTTCATCCGCATCTTTTGGCGCCGGAGAACTCGGTCTATTGTGGCCAAGCTGACATCATCAATGCCCTCAAAGTTCACATTATCGGCAATGACTTTGTCTCTGATCTCCCGGAGTCTGATGAGGTTGTTCTCACGAACCATATCCACAATGAGGGTTTCTTGTGCCGCTGTAAATATGGCAACCCTCCCACCTCTATGTGGCATTCTTTCAACTCTAAAGAAAGAAACGTGTTGTCAATTGACATGTTTTACAATACAGTAACAACTGATTTGAAACTAATAGACTACTTTCACAGGCTTGTAAAATTGTATTGTGACAAAGAAGGCAATAGAGTACAATACCTGTTGTGTTGTCTGAATGCCCTGATAATTGTGGCCATGGTGAACCTACTCAGGTTTGGACGGACTCTTAGTCCTGCTTCAGCCATTGTCATGCCATGGACAATGACTGTTGCTCGCATCTCGTCGCATCTGCCCCTCTCCCTCCCTGGCCTGCTCCTCTCCCTCCTCTGACTCGATTACCTCTTCCCCTGACTCTGCCTTCATCCATTGTGTTTGTTTGGAATCTTCAGCAAACTGTGCCCTCTGAACTTGCTTTTATACATGTGGTCACAGCATTAGCAACAGGTGTTTTCAATTTTGAGTCGTTGTGTGTAATGAATGACGCCAGGTGTGTTCATTTTGTTCAAATATTGCTGACTGTGGCAAGCATTTTGCATCACATGAGCTTTCATTTGAGAATATGAGCAGAGTTCTTTTGCAACTTGTGTTTTAGCAAGGAAAAATGTGTTAAGATTTATGTGAACGGAGGATTGTGTTTTGTGAATTGTGTCTTCATGTGAAATGTGTTTATGATATTTAAAAATGATGGCTAGATTTAGTAAATGTGTTTAGACAACTGGTCATTTGCTCTTTCACTTGCTCAAGAGCGATCGTAGCTATTTGACTTTTTCATAATCCGCTTTAAAAAGGATAGTTTTTAAATAGTGGCAGATTAAATCAGGCCTTCATCTATTCTCTCTTCTTATCTTCTTCTAGCTTTGACTTCCAAATTACATTTTGCCTATACAGTTTCCCTTCAAATGTGACAAGAGGGATGAAACTATAAAAACAACTATGTATAAATCCCCACAGGCCCCATCTGGCGCGCAATTCCTATATTTCTGTGTTCGGTTGGTTAAAACGTTGGTTAATTTTAAATCTTCAAGGTTTTTATATTTTCACAAATATACAAAAGACGTTCAGACGTACGTAAAACTATATTAAAGTTGCTAATAAAGTTACTCAAACACAATTACGATGAGGACAGGATGAAACCTGAACATTCAGGCTGCTTAGAGTGGTACAGTTTTCTCGTCTAACTTTCAGCAAGAAAGCGATTGAGCTATTTAATAATGTATATAATGTCATATACCACAACGGAAAATTAAATAATTAACAATTCCTTTTAGGCTGCTGAGCCTGAATGGAATTGATCAGATATCTGTCAAATTAGGTGACGTGTCAATCGTAAAGGAGTTTTAGAAATGACCTTCTGGAAAAGAGGAGGATCTGAACCACTTAAATTCAGAATTTTTTTTTATTGTATAACATTGCAGTGATATAAATTAAGTGGTTTTAAAAGTGGTAGTAGTTTTCAGTACTGTTTAAATTTCAAAATTAAATTCCATAAAACTTTAATAAAGTAGGCTTTTATGTGCTTAACATCACTGAACTCACCCTGCCTATATTTGGGCCTTTAATTCCTTTACCAAGCTGGTAAATTTGATGAATAATACTTTTTAACTAAACAACTGAAATGTGGAGAATCTAACCAATCTAACAATGTGTAGTGAAATGCAGGGCTTTTGCTTGTAACAGAACATTTATATTGGTATGCATGATCTAACTAAGAACCAGCCCAAGAGGTGACCCGGTGGGCTTTCAGAGGTTTTATTCATCCAAAGAAGTTCTATTAAAACCAGACCAGGCATCTAATTGAAACCTGCCTTTATTTGTCAACGTGTGTGGCCTAGGCTAAGTTTCACAGTCTTCAGATGTTATAAAGTTCAGCTTTAATAAGGCCTTTCTTTACTTGGGGCAACTGCTTATCAAACTTTTTTATACCTACTGGTCACGTTGACACCAAAATATGTGAAAATAGGGTGCAGGTTTAAAAATGACAAAATGAATCTACCAGGCAGCATATAGTTAAAATAAGCTCCATCTGCAGCAACATTAGTGATGCTTACATATTAATAGGTCAATAATTATAGTGCAATACTATAACATATATTATTCTGAAATGGGCGATTCTGCAAAATTAATTATTTTTATGCTAATCCTTTTACACTTTTGCTTAAGATTTTAAATGCAGGGCTTTTGCTTTTAACAGTGTTTCTACACTGTGGTATTGCTTTTATGCCTTCAGGATGTTAAAACCTGGATGACCTGTAATTTTCTCATGTTAAACTCAGATAAAACTGAAGTTATTGTTCTGGGGCCTAAGCACCTCCGTGACGCATTATCTAAAGATGTAGTTTCCCTGGATGGCATCGCCTTGGCCTCCAGCACCACTGTGAGGAATCTTGGAGTTATCTTTGATCAGGACATGTCGTTTAAGTCTCACATTAAGCAAATTTCAAGGACCGCCTTTTTTCACCTACGTAATATTGTGAAAATCAGGACCATCCTGTCTAAAAATTATGCAGAAAAGCTAGTCCATGCATTTGTTACTTCTAGGCTGGATTACTGCAATTCTTTATTATCAGGCTGCTCGAAAAAGTCCGTTAAGACTCTTCAGCTGATCCAGATTGCTGCAGCACGTGTTCTGACAGGAACCAGGAAAAGAGATCACATTTCTCCTGTTTTAGCTTCTTTGCATTGGCTTCCAGTAAAATCCAGAATAGAATTTAAAATCATTCTTCTTACGTACAAAGCTCTTAATGGTCAGGCACCATCTTATCTTAAAGAGCTCATAGTACCTTACTACCCCACCAGAGCACTGCGCTCCCAGAATGCAGGGTTACTTGTGGTTCCTAGAGTCTCCAAAAGTAGACTAGGAGCCAGAGCGTTCAGCTATCAAGCTCCTCTCCTGTGGAACCAGGTTCCAGTTTGGGTTTAGCAGGCAGACACCATCTCCACATTTAAGAGTAGGCTTAAGACTTTCCTCTTTGATAAAGCTTATAGTTAGGGCTGGCTCAGGTGAGTCCTGAACCATCCCTTAGTTATGCTGCTATAGGCCTAGACTGCCGGGGGATTTCCCATGATGCACTGAGCTCCTCTCTCCTCTACTTTCTCTCCCTCTGTATGCAACCTCATCCCATTATTGCATGTTACTAACTCGACTTCTCCCCTTTCTGGTAGTCTTGTGCTTTCTCGTCCCTCTCCTCTCTCCTCCTATCACTTCCTGCAGGTGTTTCTGGCTCTGGAGCTGTGGAGTCTG
>NC_060172.1:10085252-10105104 GCF_021292245.1 Micropterus dolomieu
CTTATAGTTAGGGCTGGCTCAGGTGAGTCCTGAACCATCCCTTAGTTATGCTGCTATAGGCCTAGACTGCCGGGGGATTTCCCATGATGCACTGAGCTCCTCTCTCCTCTACTTTCTCTCCCTCTGTATGCAACCTCATCCCATTATTGCATGTTACTAACACAACTTCTCCCCTTTCTGGTAGTCTTGTGCTTTCTCGTCCCTCTCCTCTCTCCTCCTATCACTTCCTGCAGGTGTTTCTGGCTCTGGAGCTGTGGAGTCTGGATCTGTGGCTGCGGGTCACCTGCTGCCCCTGTGTTCCTGCTCAACACCCTCTGCTACAACAACTATTGCTACTAGTCCTATTGTTATTATAGTTGTTATAATCATTAACATTACGACTGTTACCATTAACACTACTATAAATATCTGTGCCATTTTTCATTTAGTCTATAGCAACATCACCTTCACTGTCTGTACCTCTGTGTGTATATTGTGTAGACTGCCTCCCTCCCCTCTCTCTCTCCTTCCATCCCTCTCTTTTTCTCTCTCTTTCTCTCTCTCTTTTTCTCTCTCTCTCTCTCTTTCTCTCTCCCTCTCTCTCCTTCACCCCAACTGGTCAAGGCAGATGGCCGCCCACCCTGAGCCATGGTTCTGCTCGAGGTTTCTGCCTCTTAAAAGGAAGTTTTTCCTTGCATCTGTCGCCTAGTGCTGCTCTTGGTGGGAATTGTTGGGCTTCTGTAAATATCATCACAGAGTACGGTCTAGACCTGCTCTTTTATGAAAAGCGCTGTGAGATAACTGTTGTTGTGATTTGGCGCTATATAAATAAAATTGAATTGAATTGAATTATTTAAGTAAAAGATTTGAGTATGTCTGCTCGTGTCTCTTGCCTCGCTGGACTTCACTGTAACGATGATACCACGTTCCCAGATCTCAGTAATTAATTCATTTGCTAAGTACAACCCTATTATAACCAATAGAATTAAATATCACAACCACAAAAATAAGACCAAAGATGTAATAATTGGCAGCTGTGTCAAAGGAGTCCAGGTTCCTGCTCTTCTATACAATGTTCCTCTCCAGCATGGGTTCCTGGGCCAGAATGCGTCTGAAGCCGAGGGCGCTCAAGTCCAGTGTTTTAAAGTTCCCATCCAGGATCAGTTCTGCCACAGCGCGGCCCACAGCGGGGGAGTGCTGCAGGCCGTGGCCGCTGAAACCGGTGGCAAAGTACATATTGTTGATCAGTGGGTGCATACCGATGATGCCGTTCTGGTCAAAAGTGTTGTAGTCGTAGAAACCCGCCCACGCGCTGGTCACCTAAAGGGAAGGAACAAGAGAGAACAAAGGGCTGAGACCACATCTATGCTAAACCAGAATTAAAAAAAAAACAAAACGCTGTGTTTGGGTGTAAACATTAATTTGGCAAATAGCAAGACTGATGAGTGGGACAGATGCTGCCAAACCAAATCCTTATTTTGTGTTTGCAACGTTGTCTGAGAAAGTCAGCATAAATACAGACTACCAGCTGTGTGATCGGCTTTATCAACATTAAAAATAAGTGATTAGAGAGAAAGTTATAGACAGAAAGTTGTCTTTTTTTCGTTTCTTTTTTTTTTTAAACCTCGTCCTGCCCAGTAGCCTGGTATGCAGTATGAAGAGCTGGAAAGAAAGTTGTCTTCTTAACACTGGTTAACTCTGCAGAGTGACAAACCATTAAACCTTCGTTTAGTACCTTCCTGCTCTCTGTATTTTACTGCAGCCGAATTCACCACATAGTTGTTCTCTTTTACATATCTTTCTGTCTCTGTTGTCAAACAACTGAACAAGTATGAAATTCTACAAGTGCTCATCTACAAATTCTTGGGTATAACAATGTTAACCAGCAGTCACTCCCAAGTTTTTAAGAACAGAAAGTTCTTCTTAAAAGGATCAGTGTGTAATATTTAGGAGGATCTAAAGAGTGCGTTTTGTCACTACGTTGAATAGGTATGAAGAACAAGTAACATTAGCAGTAGTAGTACTCGTCCCACACATATTATTTAGCACAAGAGCCGACAGAGTGTGTCGGCCACCGTAGCTTCTCCTGATTTCTTAGATCTAGAGGGGGGAGCGGGGATGCGTTTATGTGGTGTCGGAATAATCAGAATCTTTTTTCCCCTCCTTAAATCTTTCTTGCAAAAAGAGAAATAAATTGTACATGGGACATAAAGAAGTATACAGAACTTTGATTCGTGCAAAATCACGTATTGTATATACATATTTTGCAAACATGTAATTTGCAATATGGTTACAGTTAGTTTGCTGTCCATGTAGAGTGAACTAGATGTCTGCATGCTTTTTATATGCTCCGTTAATGCTAATCCAACACATCTTTGTAGTAGCGTCCATGTTGATTCCACATTACAACTTAAGAGCACATGAACACACACTGAAGTCTGAAGAATGACTTAACAACTCGGGAAGTAGGACCATCTGTGGAGCACATGAATGCACAGTGAACCCCTGATTGCAATTCGTGATCCTCACCACTAGATGCCACTACAACTTACACACTGAATGTTTAACTTACACACCTAATGTTTATTAGGCCCTGACCTCACTGAGCAGCTTGCACACTGTTACCTGTGCAAACTGAGAAACAATAAACACCGCCCGATAAATGACCGTTTACTGTACTTTTCTTCAAAGTACTTTTTAAACAACAAAAAATGTTTATTTTTAAACTGCTCATGTAATCTTGGTGAGTTCTCATAACTACACAAAACAAATATAATCTTAATCTTTAGCCCTTTTTCCACTGCATGGTACCAGCTCGACTCGCCTCTACTCGCGGGCCAAAGTCGGGTCCAGTAGAGGCGAGGCGAGGCGAGTCAAGCTCGTACTGGCAAAACGGCATTTTTTTATGTTATTTGTTTCTGAAAAGAAGAAAGTAACATTAACTGGAATATCGGATTTTAAAATCCTCAAATATCAAAATCGGTCTTCAAAATCCCATATGGGTAGGACTCTATTAAACTCACACTTTTGGGAAATTCTCTTTTGTTTGATGGACAAAGCCAGCTTAGTGAGAAAGCAGGGCGTACCGAGACCAAAACATAGCACTCCAAAAACCTGGGGCTGCACTTTTAAGCATGAACAATAAAAACAAGAAGATCTATTCATTGCATGACTACATATTCTTCTAACTCATCCATCATTAGGTCAGTCTTTAGAAAGCAGATCCAGTACTATCCTACGTGACTGCAACTTGAGAGACCATTAAGTACATTTTGTACCTACCCATTCAGACTCTTCTTAGGTCTCTCCCTAATGGGAATTACCGCTATGGAAACAGTGCTCAATGTAACAACACCTCTAAGATTACACATATTAGTCATCCACACACAGGCAGACAGTTCCCTATCAAAAGTGTGATCACATGCTCTTCGTCTCATGTGGTTTAAATGTTGCGCGGTCCTTGTGGTTTATCGTATGCAGGTAAAACCTCTAGGAAATTGAAGCAACGCATCAGTGTGGGATTATCCTGTGGCATGACATCTCTTCCTCCGGCATAGAGAAGTTACAGGCGGGGACCGTGACTTGTTTTTGAGATGTGAAGCTTTGCAGACATGGTCTCCCAAAGGTCTTAAATGATGAGTTGCTACTAAATGTTAATGCTGTTATTTTGAGTGGGATCAGCCAGGACATATTCCTATTTGACTTTCAATACATTAATATGTTTATCTGGCAATGGTGCAGTGGATAAGACACATACCTTTGGTGTGGGAGACCCGCGTTCAATTCCTCCCCGTGACATCCACAAATGTGTCCCTGAGCAAGCTACAGAGGGTTTTGACCTCTGACATATAGTAATTGTAAGTCGCTTTGGATAAAAGAGTCAGCTAAATGACAAATTATTATTATTTATCTATAAATTAGTTTTCTTCTATTTGCCCATGTATTGAAGCTCTGTTTTGGAGGGTCTTTAAACACTGACTTCATTATCAGTATGAGGGCGGCAGCTAAAGATTAGTTTCATTATTTAATTTGTCAATAGTTTTTATGATAAATCAATTAGTTTTTTGGTTTATAGACTGTCAGAAGATTATGAAGAATGTTGATCAGTGTTTCCCAAAGCTCAAGATGACATTGTCAAATGTTGTGTTTTGTCCACAATCCAAATCACCAATTCGATCACTTTAAAAACAAGCCATAAAAGTTCTGGAAAGGAAACCACAACAGTATCATCACTCTAGGGCTGGACGATATGAAAATGGGATCACAATGAAAAGTTTAATACCTTTCGATATTGATAATTATCACGATAAGTATCAAATCGTTAATTCTTTCTAGTTTAAAGGCTGATTTTTGCTCCTGAGTGAAGTTAAAGTAACCTGATGGTTGATTGTCGTTTAAACTCTTCTTTATGGTCAACACATGAGGCCAAACAGTGGATCACTTCTGAGGTAGAACATTCGAAACATGATATGTATGATATTATGATAAAATCTTTGTCAACAAATATGCATGAGTAAAATTAAATAAAAGCTTTTTTCCTCAACAAAATAAACATCTTAATAAAAAAAAAAAAAACAAGTCCTAATTCAAGTGAATAAAATAAAACATTTATTGAACATTTGTTATATTGTTATTGAAAAAAAATTATATTGCAATAATTGTTGTTATTGTTTTTTTGTCCAACCGTACATCATTCATTTGGTGTTTAACTCACAATACTGCACCTCCACCACTGAAAAGCTTTGTACAACTCACATGATCCGAGCTTCAAGCTCAAATGCTAGGATGGATCTTAAGAAACCTGTCTTGTCTACATTAATCTGACACAGAGTCTGTATTTTATTAAACACCATCACGATGATTACTTAGAAATATTGCATAGGGGCGGCTGTGGCTCAGGAGATGGAGTGGGTTGCCCCCGGCCCCTCCGGTCTGTATTTTGGAAAGTCCTTGCACAAGATACAGAACCCCAAATTGCCCTGATGGCTGTTCCATCAGTGTATGAATATGGTTGAATGTGATGTAGCGTAAAAAACGCTTTGAGTTGTCGCAAGACTTGAAGGCTATATACAAGAACAGACTATTTTACCATTTGCATAGTATAGGGTGTAATGGCTGATATTTGTAAGTTTTTATATTTAAGGTGTTTTGAACTTGTATTTTCTGCATTAGTGTATTACTGTCTGTGTCGACCTGCACAGGGACTGCAGATGGAAATTAGTTAGTAGCTAAATCTGGTACAATGCATCTCTTCTCCTTGTGTGACATTAACGTTGCTGGATATGGTCCCTGACAAATAAATGCAATAAACTAAACTAATGTGGACTAAATTTGAACAGTAATGCTGTGAGTGATCAAATGTACTAGCATACATGCAGAAAGATTACCAGGCAAAGAAAATGGCCAACGTATCCCAATCCTACCTTAAGTTTCTCAAACGCAGGAACACGATTGGCCAAGCTGGGCCAAACCTTGTCCTCAAAAAACTGGTGGTCCACCTCCAGGTTACTGGTATCTGGCTCCTCCCCCTGGAGAAAGACACAAAACACACAGACCTTTTATTAAACTGTTTATTCTTATTAATAAAAAAATAGCCAGGAAATCAACTTTAAACTATAACAGACCTCCTCTGGGGACGTCCCAGCGATGTAGTTCCCACCTAACCCCTCTCTTCTGAAGTAAACTCCAGAGTAATCAATCAGGAAGGGAGTGTCTAGACCTGGACCATCAGGACAGTGGACCACATACACATACCTAAAAGAGATTTTACATACAGTTCATTCTTACAATCCTGTGTTAACTGTACTTTCTTGTCGTTAAAGCCGACTTTTCGCTCCGCCTTCCAGTGTGGCGGCTCAGAAAAGCTCTAAACATGTCGTATAAACCTGTTCTTTTCTTGTGTAACACAGCCTTGAGTGTGTGTTTGAGGGTGTTTACATCCACTCTGGGTGAGGAGTGAAAGACTCAATTTTATCGGTACGTTAACTACAATCTTTACACAGTTAATTCGATTTGGAAGGAAACACCCTCAAATTAAAGCCGTGAGTCACATCTATAAAGGTTGCCGGTTTTCAAACTTACCGGACAACAGAGTCCATATAAAAGAAGAAGAATACTAAAGAGCCGCACTGTATGAGGCCCTGAGAGGCCCTTTTAAAGAAAACTAGACATTCTGACAGCAATTGGGTTGTTTTTTCAAAAGGGAAAATATGCCCCTTAAGTCAATGACCTACCTTTTCCGAGGCTCAACAGGCAGAGTAATTCCAGCGACGGTGTCTTTGGGACCGGAGCCAATTCCCAGCATCTCTGCCAGTTTACCAGAAAAGGCTCCTGCTGCATTCACCACAATGGCACATTCCACTGGCTGGTACTCCAGGCTGTTCGGCATCTGCACCTGCTCGACACAAGACAATATCCCATCACGCACAACACTATGCTGTTCCTATGGTGCAGAGTCCAAAAGAAATCAAGATATAAATCTGGAAAATTCAGAAACAAATTTGTTTTGTTTCTAAAGACCTTTTTAATCCTTTCTGGATTTTGTTTTCCAGAGGCTTCTTTTTTTTTTTTTTTTTTTTAAATGGCCAGAATATAAAAGAGGGCAAAAATAAATTAGTTCTTAAAAAGGCCCAATCTGTTTTTTATTTGATCATACAAATTACAAGTTGGTTTTATGTATTGGCTCTAAACCTTTTTTTATCTCTGCACCCAAAATTAAAATTAACTTTGTCCCCGGGTGCACATTTCATAAATGATCGTAGAAACATTTGTTAAAATATTCAAATTTAAAACCTGTTTATATTTTTAATCAATCATCACCTGTTAATGACCGCTGAGTTTGAAAAATAACAAACTACAAGAGAAAAAAAATACAAACTCTTCTGCATTTAAATTTTTTATGCCATTAAAAACAGCAGCTGTTTGAAACACCGTCTCCACATGAAACACGATGTGGGTGCTCACTATTGTTTCTAAGTGCTGTGACAAAACAATATGAAAGATATTCAGCTTTTTATTTACTTGTTGATATGACTGCAGTTTTGGCTTAAAGATGGCGTTTGGTTTGTGGACGGCCTGAATTCACAGCCACGCCTTGGAGGGATCTGAAGGAAACCTCAATAGGCCTCAAAGGAAATTGACAGACATGCGAACAGGGAAAAAAACGGTCCCAGTAACAAACAATGAAAGCAAGTACTGGTGAGGACTATATGTTTAATTTAAGAAACATTAGACAAGTTTCCATATTTTGCAGAAATTTTATCTGAATTTTCAGAAAATCTGTAAAAGAAAATGCTAATTTATGTGCATTTCCATCGACTGTTGTGCAAATACAGGGAGTTGGTTCATCAAGATAAACTAATCTATTTTACAATTTTCACAATCTGTCTTTTTCCACTGCACTGTGTCACATTTTGCTTTTATCAATGCAAACCTTTCTACCTCAGCAAAGTGCTAAAACTTTTTGGTGATATTTTAAGGTATTTTTTCGGATTTTTGACGTTTCAACTCAGGTGTTTTTATGTGCAAACTGAAAAAGCGCATAACAGGTAGATGGAAACGCACCTATTGATTTAATGGAGGAGCTTTATTTCCTTAAATAAATCATGAAGAACACGACTTACCACGATGTAGTTGCTGTCTAGTATTAGTCCAAGTATTGAGTGCACCTGTCAATCTAGATTTGGTTTGTTTGGGCGACACGTTTCTTTATTCTTGGTTCAGCCAACATGATAGATTTAGCTTTTAAAGAACAACCTGGTCGACTGAGTTTAGTAAAGCTAATTTAGTTTGTTGTTCTACTTTTAAATATTAATCTAAGACGGCACAGAGAAGAAAACTGTCCCCAACATGTTTCAAAAGAACTTTGACCGTGGCCATATCAAAGATGCAGACGTTCACAGTCCCACTTACTTTGACAGATTTTATTCTCCTGAGATCCAGGTGTTCACCATCAGTGGTAGTCACCACCTTTGTTGTATATTTAAAATCTGTGGAAGAAATTGACACCAGCCAGCAGACTGTCAGTTGTTCAAACCAGATCAATAAACACATTCTGCATTCACACAGGCATGAAGGAAAAACTCTGCATAATAACAAGCCTCAATGTGTATGCAGGGTGCCATTACCTACACTATTCAAAACAAGAGGAGTACACTAAATGTCTCATTTTTTTTGTACATTTCTTTCACGTCAATTAAATAAAATTTTATTTTCTTCAGAGCTGCCAAAAGAAATTCCCTTTTAAAATGCACGAAAAATCAAGTCCTAGATCAAACTTTATATTTTGGTTAGTAGGTGAAAGAAAAGTGAGTAAAAATCCTTCACTTTTACTCCTTTTTATCACATTTATTATGTCTTAAAAATGCTCTTAAATTTTAGAGAGCTCCAGAGGTCTCTTGTTAATAGTAGGTCCCAAATGGTTGCAGTACAGAGACACAGGTGAGCACACACACACACACACACACACCTGAAGTGATTGTACAAACTAGTATTGGTTATGATGATTAATACATTAGCTGAAACGTTATGTATGTATCTATTTTTGCATGTATTGATTTCCAATGCTTTTGTTAATGTGGTGCTAAATTGTTCTTATGATACGACTTCTCTAATGTTCCTCATCAGCCAGCTTTTTGTTTAATTTCAACCAAATTCCTTTTATTTAATTCTTATTTTTAAATTTGTTGTTCATTTGACAAGTTTATTGCTAATGATTTTTTAATGAAAATGTTTAAGAGAATAACATATCACCAAGAAAACATGATTGGCTGTTCCTGCTCGTAGTAGACGTATGATTAACTTTACATTACAATCACGGACAATCTCGGTTCGGATCGTTCAGCTATCTTCTTCTACATGAAACCAAATCTGACGAGAACTTCCGAGAATCCGAGTACTTTAAAAGTCCACTTGCAGCAGCTTTACAGTAGTTAAAATACAACATGTTTTGCCACCATTGACGCAGACAGGTCTCACTGCAGTGTTGAAATAACTTGTTGGTTAACATGTTGAACTTGTTTCCATTAGATAACTGAGTTACTGGTAATTTTTAAACAGGCCGTGACAAGAAACCAACAAACCATAACAAACCTGTAACTTCTCCGCAGCACTGAACGACTCCCATAGAGATGGCTTTCCTTCTGAAGGCGTTCAGCAGAGTCCAGGGGTCAAACCAGCCTTCGTTCTCCAACCCTGGAAGGCAGGACGAGTGCAAATGAAATAGTTGATACACCCTCATACTCAGGTTTACTGGCTTACATAAATGAGCAACTACAACGGGGCATATATTTAATATTAATGCTGAACATTAATGCCGAACTTGAATTTTACACACAATACCTCCTCTGGTCAAACATTTGATATAGCTATTGATATTGTTACTCAATGTCACAGTAATTGCTCTTTTATAGTTTCTATTTTTTCTTCTATTCTTATTTTAGTTTTATATACCTCTTATGTATTATGACTTTCTCAATTTATCTGTAGTTATTGCTGTCCTTGTGCTGCAACAACTGAATTTCCCCTTGGGGATTTAATAAAGGCTTATCTTATTTTATAGTAATAAAAAGTATATATACACTAACTAGCTGGAGGAAATCTCTGTCTTATCAGAGGTGGACAGAGGGCCAGATTTAGTAAAGGCTTTTGAGCCTGTTTTTAAGACTTGCTGTTTTCTACCCCAAACACATGCAGTGTATTTACTGAAACAGATGCAGTTGCCATTTTAGCAAGTGTGTGCAATGTGTGTCTCTTTAACAAGAGGCGATATGCTAACAGAACACGATTATATATGCCACTGGATTTACTAAGATCGTGCAATTTGGGACAGTCAGTTATGCGGGCAAGATTCCCCATCTCTGAAAAGTAAACACAGCGCAGATGGGATTTACAGGAGCCACAAGGAAGATTGTGGTGGGAAAATAAATGTGTCTTTACCTTTATACTACAGAAAACTAGTGTCTGCAGGGATATAGTAGGTGCACCACAAACACAGAGAGCTATAACTAAATCTGCCTCATCAGCAGATTTTCTAATCAGCTGATGTCTGTTTGTTGCTGTTATGACCCTATTTGACCCTGTGCTCTAACAACCACATGGAGTGATTAAACATTAACCTGTGCATTATCTGCACTCACCATATGATGCTAGCACCACACCATCTGTGTTGATCCATGGAAATTTCTCCTTCAGTTGCGTCGGAGAGAGGAGGGAAACTTTGGCTCCAGCATGTCTAGACATCACAAAGCAAGACAAATGGTTGACAAATTAATTGGACACTTTCCCGCAAAAAAGGAAACCGATATCTGGCTTTCTGATATCACACAGTAGTACTGAATGAAACACCTCTGGGTGCTGTAGTTCTCTTCCATGATGTGGGCCACCTCCTCACTGGCCAGGAAGAGATATCCCGATTGGTTGAACTGCAGGTCCACTGGGTCTTCGTTCAACACGCAGAGGTGTTCCTGAGGGGACATGGAGGTGCGACAGCCACATTAACATAATCATTTCTATATTAACAACATGGGAAAAGTTACAAAACAGTATGCCTTTAAGTAACATGTTTGTCCTCAGGTTGGCACTAGAGTAAAAACAATAGGGTCATCCATCCATCCATCCATCGTCAACCGCTTATCCTGCGTACAGGGGGCTGGAGCCAATCCCAGCTGACTTTGGGCAAAGGGCGGGGTATACCCTGGACAGGTCGCCAGTCCATCGCAGGGTCACACACAGACAAACAATCACTCGCACTCACATTCACACCTAAGGACAATTTAGGGTCACCAATTAACCTAGCCTGCATGTCTTTGGATGGTGGGAGGAAGCGGGAGCACCCGGAGAGAACCCACGCGGACACGGGGAGAACATGCAAACTCCACACAGAAAGGCCGGGGCAACCGGGGTTGTCCCAGTGCCAACCACAATAGTGTTGTGGAGCTTGGTTGGAGCCACACTGTTTGCGATTTACAGAGCCAGGGCAGTAGCAAGTTAAGTAAACACTTAGATCAGTTTCTCTGCCCGGCCGTCACACCTTTTCTGCCCAAGTTTAAATACTTAGTTACACAATAAACCACCATAGAAATGTGCTTTTGTTCACAGTTAAGGAGTTTTTAGTCGCTTAATCCCTCTTTTCCGGGCCTGTGACACTGTAGAAATGTGGCTAGTGGACCCCCCCAGCATCTACAGTATCTCTAATACATACTGATAGCAAAGTATCATGGTTTTATAAATAAAGACAAAATCAAGTGTAAATTAGTCTCCATCTTTAAAGCTAGACTCAAAAATATAGGCAGCTGTTTCCATATTAACACAACACACATGCTCTAAGGGTGATGTGGCACATTTAATGGATTAAAGGCTCATAATTTATTGTGCGGTGAGCTCACAGAGGCTCCATACAAACAAGCAACAACTCCAGTGACTTCAACGTGACCTACATTGATGTTCCTCATGAAATCTGCAGAGGCAAGGGAGAGGTAGATGTTCTCAGGCAGAGAGAACTGCTGTCGGATCCCCCCAGCAGACAGCACAGTGGAGGCCTGGGAGTACTAGGGAGAACCACATGCAGGAGGAAGCGGTTAATTAGGAAAAGTGTAGAAGCAGGAGTCTGCTGTACTATACATTAGCTGCCCATCAGTGAGCTACTGGCAACACTTTGACAGACCTTATCTTCTCTTGCCATTAGTGGTCAATCTGCTATTCAAGCCTTAATAGATAGAACATTTTCTGATTGTGGCATTAAAACCTATTAAACATTCAGATAAATGTAGTCCTGCCAAACACCATTCCTTTTCACATACGTTTTGATTAAGAAGGGAGTGATTTCTCATTTGGTCATTAAATCCTATTCGTCCTAAATCCTCTCTATTACTCTACATTAAAACCAGTGGTGGAAGAATTATTCAGTGTCTTTACTTAATTAAAAGTAACAATACCACACTGTGTGAATACGGTTATATAGTAATAGATTATTATTAATCACGCATTAAAGCATTATGTGACTCTTGTGGTTGGTTTTATATTTAGGGTGCAATAAATCATTATTTTCATCATCATAAATTTAGTCATCATATTACAACAGGGTTGTAAAATGAAATGCAGTTCATAAAGCAGACAATATTAAGTTATTTAAAAAAAAAGGTAAGCAGAAATAAACTACATAGAATGGAGCAGTACTAGGATGAATATGAGTTGAGGAGTCTCGCAATCGGTGAGAAAAAGCTGCTCTGCAGTCTGGTGGTGCGACTGCGGATACTTCTACAACTCTCTCTAGACGCCAGTAGGGTGAACAGGCTGTGGCTGGGGTGGGTACCGACCTTTAGTATCCTCTGGGCTCTGCAGGCACCTCACCTTACAGATAATACCGATGCTCGGGAGATGGGTACCAATGATCTTCTGAGTGGTTTTAAACCTGCTGCAGAGCCCTCCTCTACTGGGTCGTGCCTCATTCCTAAAATCAACAATCAGCTCCTTAGTTTTGCCGACGTTGAGCAGTAGGTGGTTCTTTGTGCACCACTTAGCAAGATTATCAATATCCTCCCCATATGAAGTCTCATCTTTGTTTGAAATCTGGCTGATGATGGTGGTATCATCTGTAAACTTTATGACAGAGTTTACTCCGTGTTAGGGGTTGCAGTTGTGGGTGTACAGCATGAACAGGAGGGGGCCGAGCACACAGCCCTGGGGAGTTTCGGGTATTGAGCACTAGAGTGGAGGAGGTGTGTCCACCAATGAACTGTCTAAGGTCTGTTTGTGAGGGTCCATTATCCAGTTGCAGAGTGTGGTACTCAAGCTCAGACTGCTGAGTTTACCAATAAATTTCGTGGGGGAGATTGCGTTGAATGGATTAAGGATTTATCTGATGGTTATTTTCTTGTTCAACCATTTACTCTACATTATAGTCACAATTATCCAGAGCTCAGAGTGACACCTTTAAATATGTTGTCCAAACCTCAAAATGATTCCGTTTGACTCAAGAGGAAGAAAAGCAGTCGGTCAACTAAAAGATTAACTGTTTAGAAAGGCTCTAACTTCCTCTGTAGCA
The DNA here is from genome assembly GCF_021292245.1 of Micropterus dolomieu. Classification (NCBI taxonomy): domain Eukaryota; kingdom Metazoa; phylum Chordata; class Actinopteri; order Centrarchiformes; family Centrarchidae; genus Micropterus; species Micropterus dolomieu. The sequence continues at coordinate 10,098,274 of NC_060172.1, forward strand.
AAACATTTCTAGTCTACGCTTCAAGACTTTGAGAAAGTGAATCACCATGGGTGATGTGGCAAATCTGGATACATACACACCATCACCACATGGACTGAATTAAGAGCTTGACTGACCTGATCATGGTCGTCTCACATCTCCGAGCTGGTGATGAAAGCTCAAAAACACCTGTATTTCTTGAGTAAGCTTAAGAACGGCAAATTCCCGTGCAAAGTTTATGTCGGCTTTTACAGAGGAGCAATAGAAAGCATCCTGACTGGAAACATCACAAACCGGCATGGGATGTGCTCGGCTCCGGACCGGAGGGCTCTGCAGCGAGTGATTAAAACCATTCAAAAGATCATTGATACCCATCTCCCAAGCATGCCTACGCAGAGCCCAAAGGATATTAAAGGACAGTACCCACTGTAGCCACAGCCTGTTCACCCTGCTGCCTTCTGGGAAGAGATACAGGAGTTTCTGCTGCCACACCACCAGACTGCAGAGCAGCTTTTCCTCCTAAGCTATCAGGCTCCTAAACTCAAATTCATCCTCAGCACTGCTCCATTTAATATAGATTTTTTCAGTGTACAATTTTTATGATTGCTTTTGTATTACTTTATATTGTCTGCTACGTAGCATAAGGGAGTTACAAACTTTCACTTTACAACCAGATGTAATGTGACAAATAAACCTACCTTGTACCTTTATACCTTGACTTACTTGAGGTGTTTTCTTATAAGTCAAGTTTGACTTTTATCATTTAGATTTGATACAATACATCGGAATTCATACTAGAGTTTGTTTAATTAATTTGTCCCTTTGTCTGATTTGTTTTGATTAAACCACAAGAAGGTGCCCATGATGTGTAAAGCAAAGAAAGGGTACCAATGCAGGTGTCACAGATGATGGGCTGATTACTGAATGATGCAATTATCCTATGGGATGCCTTGTATGATGTTTGAAAACTCACATAAAGTGTTTTTAACCCATTTTTTCCTATTGGGCACCTGAAACCGTTGAGCTCAAAGCAAAGAAGTCTATGACAGATCAATACTGGTCCCTCACCGTCGGGTCCTTCTCCACCACGATAACTTTAACCCCTCCTCGCACCCTCTCCTTCTGCTTCAGCCAGTAGGCGATGGACCAGCCCACCACACCGCCTCCTACGATCACAATGTCGGCCCTCTCCGGCGGAAGGTTCGGGTTCACCTCCAGGGGACTCCAGCTGCTCCCCGGCAGAGCGTCCGTAGCCTTCTTCCGCATTGCTGCCAGCTGGGCCTCCAGGTCTGAGCCACAAAAGCAGAAACTTTACTCTACTTCATAATCACTCTGTAGATGATGACTCGCACAAAACAACTCAAGATATTTTATGAAACTTTAGCTACCACTCTACAATTCGGCATATAGAATATTTTAATTTAACGAAGGTTAAGAGGGGTTAGCCTCAAATCTTCCGCCAAATCACATTGTAACGTTAGTTTAAGGAGCAAAAAGCGAGTACATATGTATGCCGAATTGTACAAACGCTTCTTACAGACCATCAGAAAGTTTCTGCTGTGGCATAGAAATTGCATGCATTTGTAGATAAACACATCATTAAATACTTTGGGGATTTCTGAATGAGAAGCTTGCTTCCCGACACGTTCTTGCAGAATGGCGTAAGCGGCACTTCTTTTGATGTCTCCCACCTTTGAAGAAGTCGTTTCGGAGACGTCTGCCTGTACTCAGGTTTTGACACAACGTTGATTGCCCGTACAGCCATGTGTGCCGTTGTGTCACCCGTCTGGAGGTAAAATTGAGCAATCCATGAGCCGTCCGCACTTTCACGTGCAGCCTGCTCCACGTTGACATTGCTGTAATTTAACTAGCTGTAGGCTACACCGCGAAAACCAACAACAAAAGCGATGTGAACAAACATGCCATTTGAGTTTGTAATCCAACAGCTAGGTCAAATAAAACCTGAGTCAAAATAAACCAAACAAACCGGTAGTACGGTATTTTCCTTCAAAATAAAAGCATGTAATCACTTCTAGAAACAGGTTACTCTAATCTGTGCCTCCTAAATGAAAGGCTCAAACTGGAGGTTAATCTGGAACAGGAATAATAATAATAAGGATATTGAATTTTTATCTATAGAGCTCTAATCAAAACGAAGTGCTTTACAGAGACAGGATGAAATGAAATACCACAGTGAAAGATAAAATAGCCTACTTGAGGGCCTAAAATAAAAATAATGACAGGAAAATAGGGCTGGACAATAATTAGCGTGATATAATTTTCCTCAATAACAATATAACAAAAACTAAATAAATATTCAACAAATGTTTGACTTAATTAATTTGAATCACAAAAAAAATTGCACTTTTTCTATGAATATTTAATTTTGTTGAGGAAAATGGACTGAAAAAAGATTTAACCATAATTGTTAAGAATGTTCTTCCTCAGATTTGTTAAGTGATCCAATGTTTGGTTTCAAGTGTTTGTCATGTTTAAGAATTGTTTAAAACCACAATTAACTATCTGGTTTCTTCAACCTTCAGCAAAAATCAGCCTTTAAACTTGAAAGAAATGATTATTTGACATTCAGTGATAATTATCAATATCGAATGATAGAATTTTCTTTATTTATCTTTTTTCTTTATTGTGATAACATTTTTGGTCGGATCGCCCAGCCGTATAAGAAAATAAAACATTAAAATAAACTGAAGAGATTAAAAAAAAAAAAAAAAAAAAGAACAGGTGACTCAGATAAATTCAGGAAATGCTTTCCTATTAAAGTGCTTTTTTAGAAGAGAGCAAGTTGCTCTAGAGCATTGTGGGCCCTGACAGCAAAAGCTCTGTCCTCTTTTGATTTCAGCCTGGATTCCGAAAGACAGGATACCTCTACCCATAGATCTCAGGCTATGCAAGGGTTCATAAGGAATTAAAAGATACAAAATATAATCTGGAGCCAGGTCATGGACAACCTTAGAAGTTATCAATAAAATCTTAAAATCAATCCTAAAACACACAGGTAGCGAATGTAAAGACAGGTGTGATGTGATCGTACTGCTTGGGTCTTGTATAGCAGCTGAATTCTGCACAATCTGGATTCGTTTTAAGGTTTTTTGACAAGAAAAGAGGCTGTTACAGTTATCAAGTAATGAGAAAATAAACCACTTTATGCATCACTAGAATTTAAAATAGCTTATACTTTAGCAATATTTCTGAAGTGATTTAAAAACATGACAAGCTTAGTAATATGTTGCTCAAAACATAAACTGCTCTCAAGCAGGACACAGATTTCTTATAACAAGCTTGATGTGTTGTGACAGGTGACCAGTAGATGGCAGTATTTTGTTTTCTGATATGTTGGGGTCCAATAACAAGGATTTCTGTTATGGTCGAATTTAACTAAAGAACATTGTTTTCCTGTTTGACATCCAGTTTTGTATATCAGCTAATTCCTGCAAGAAACTTAGCAAACTAAGGTCAGTGGACTTTGCAAAGAGGTAGGCTACAACTGTGTGTCACATGCATAGAAAGTAAAAGAAACACCAACTCTATGGATCACATCACCCAGGGGAGCAAATATGGAGAACAAAACTGGGCCAATGATTGACCCTGGAGGCACACCATAATTGATTTGAGAAAAACATGACATGAAGCTGTTAATAAAGACAGAAAACTTCCTATTGGACAAATATTATAAAAAAACAGTTTAATACATTTCCAGATATGCCCACCCAGTGACTTATATTTTTTTAAATGATTGACTATTTCAGCTATGTGTTTGTGGTCCATTTTATGGGTATATTTTTCAGTACAGTACAATACGAGTTTCTTATACAAAGGGAGAGACTGCAAGTAATTAGATGCTTATAAATGGACCAGAGATACAGTATTTTGGTGACATTACATTTATAGAGCCTTGATTTTGTGAAAGAAAAGGAAAATGTTTCATTGCATATTTCACTATTGGCCCTGCAGGGGACATCATATCTTTCAATAACATCAGGCCTCTACTACAGCATGATCACAGTTGTCTACAAACAACCTTTCTGGGGGTGATTATTTGTTCATATTTAGTTTTTTATTTTATATATATAATTTCTTATTTTAAAATATATGTTCATGTCACACACTTGTACGTTGAAGTTACTATACCTACATTTATCCAGCCCTAAAATACATAAAGTATGTGGCTACTTGTTTATGCCAATGTCTGTCTAGGAAAAAGCAGTGACTGAAGTAAGCTTATCAACCTGAACAGGAGTCAAATTAACTGCTGATTAGATGATGCCACGTCTTATTTTGAAAACTGCTCAGGGAACCTTTATGATATTCCTGCAAACTTGACCCTGGATCATAAAAGAGGCAGTGGCCGCTCATGTGATGCATAGGGCCAATCAGAGGAGGGACAACCCAGCTGGGGCACAAACGTAAAAGAGAAAAACAAATTTCTACTAGAAAAGTCAAGCGTGTAAAAACACATTCTTAAATTTTGCTTTAGCAGTTTTTCAGGGGGAATAATGACAACAAATACACCCTAAATACATCGCAATAGATTAAGAATGGATTAACAAAGTTTAAAAAAAAAAAATTATTTAGCCATGCAAAACACCCTGTGTCCGCGTGGGTTCTCTCCGGCTGCTCCGGCTTCCTCCCACCATCCAAAGACATGCAGGCAAGGTTAATTGGTGCCTCCTAAATTGTCCTTAGGCGTGAATGTGAATGGTTGGCCCTGCGATGGACTGGCGACCTGTCCAGGGTGTACCCCGCCTTTCGCCCGATGTCAGCCGGGATTGGCTCCAGCCCCCCCGCGACCCTGAACGCAGGACAAGCGGTTGACGATGGATGGATGGACAGTGCAGGGTGCCAACCAATACAATAACAGGTCAAGTCTGTGACATAGGTTTGCAACACGTTAGTTTACAAATGTCACGCAAACAGCCGACCAGCTGACAGCTGTTCACATCATGCAAAGAGGAATATAAATCTCTGTAAATCAACACTGTATTTGTTGCAGATTTCCCAGTTGGACATTGACAGTGTGAGAAGTTATCAGTGTGTTCAATAGATAACTGGCCACTGGTGGTTAATGGTAACGGTTGAATATATTTGTTTAGTGATACATACATGAACATAACGCATACATCATATAATCTGAAATACATCATCAGGTGATATTATTGTTGGTTTCACATGTTAGCACGACTGGATTAAAGGATTGTTTTTTTTTTTTTGTCAAAGATTAGCATTAATGTTGAACTTACCAACACTGAATTTACAGTGTTGATTCTATTTATGGTTACCACTCTACATTTCCATACAGTTAGGATGAAAAGACTAATTAATTATTAAGAGTAATTATTAATTTAACTTGCCAGTAAATACTGTGCCAGAAAATCATAATTTTGACCTACATTCATCTCCAGAGTCTCCATTTTTGGTCAATGCTCAACTATTTGTGGTAAAGAGAAAACTTTCAAGGGAATGCAATTTTGTAATTGTACATGCAAGGGTTGAACCCAAACGTTTGTGGCTGATAAACCAAAACATGAGACAAAATAGTGCATCAAACACCTTATCCTATACTAACTCTCTCCACCTACAGATGAAAACCTTCAAATCAAATAGTTGTTTTTGGTCTGGATCTTTTGCAAAGAAAAGCATGCGTGTCAAAGGTGTAAAAGCCATAAAACACAGGGGGAGAATAAATGTGAATGACAATATCCATCCAGCCATCCATCGTCAACCGCTTATCCTGCGTAGCTACAGGGTCGCGGGGGGCTGGAGCCAATCCCAGCTGACATCGGGCATGTCGACAGTCCATCGCAGGGCCACACATAGACAGACAACCACCCTCACTTACTTCCACACCTAACGACAATTTAGGAGGCACCAATTAACCTAGCCTGCATGTCTTTGGATGGTGGGAGGAAGCCGGAGCACCCGGAGAGAACCCACGTGGACACGGGGAGAACATGCAAACTCCACACAGAAAGGCCGGGGCAACCGGGGTTTGAAACCACAACCTTCTTGCTGTGAGGCGACAGTGCTAACCACTGCGACAGTACTAACCACTGCGCCGCCACTATCAACAAGAGAATCACATAAATATAAACAGCTTACCACATTCATGGATATGTATTCAGACAGAGGAATCACCATGTCACCATTGACCTGAGTTTGAAGAGATGACATGGCCACTAGAGGGCTCTCTGTCAAAGTTGGTTTATGGCGAGTCACACATGTCACCACTAATATACATTTCTTTACTTTGGGAACATGTCCTTCACACTAAGCATGATTTTCTGTGAGGCACAGTACGATATAAGAGCTCAGTCAGACTTGTAGTAGAATACATTTCTTAGCTGCTATCGTAGCAAGTAAGACCAATTAACTCTGAGATAACAAGTCACAACCCCCCAAATTTTGGTTACAGCTTTATGTCTCTATGTAATAGATGAATGAGCCGTGGATGTATTGATGTCTAATGACTCTCAATCCTCCATTTAGAAAACAGTGAAGGATAAATTTGGTATAGTTTAAAACAGTGGTTCTCAAACTTTTTCACATCAAGTACCTCTAAACTGACACATATTAGACCACGGACCCCCGTTTGATAAGATTGCCTTTTTGCTTTTAGATGTTTTATTACAATAAAATAGACATTCTGTCTTTGTGTTCGGGTTAGAGTCCCTAAGTAACTTGTTGACAGGGTCCCACTGTCAACCGCTTTTACCAGAGTTTGTAGCGTGGACAATCTGGATTTACAGTGACGACTGTATCTAAGTAATAAGGGTTAGAGTCCCTAAGTGTAAAAAAAAAAAAGGGGGGGGGGGGGGGGGGAGGGGGGGAATCAAA
>NC_060172.1:10105124-10120092 GCF_021292245.1 Micropterus dolomieu
GGGGGGGGGGGGGGGATAGAGTGGGAATCAAATGAGTTAAATAAGCAAAGGTGAGAGACCTGCCTGTTTTTATTTTCTATTTAATTTTTAAAAATTTCCCTATTGCTTTTATGTTTTATATAAAGCACTTTGAATTACCTTGTTGTTGAAATGTGCTATACAAATAAACTTGCCTTGCTTATGGATGGACCCCTGGTGGTCCCTGGACCCTACTTTGATTAGTAATACAGTAAGTAGGATGTAAGACATTAAGGTGGATCAGTGTCTTGTGTTTTGTAAAGTAAGACTGGACTGTGGCCTCATAGAATAATTTGCCATGTCAATTATTACATAACACTTATCTCTTTAGACCATTCTCAATTTCCTTCTACCATGTCACTGTCAGGCTTTCTGTTTTATTTTTTCACTCTATTGTCTGTTATTTCTATTGTTCTACTTACTGTTAACAGGTTGCTACTTATTATTGTTGTTGTTGTTATTATTATGTATTACTCTGTATAAAAAAGGTTAGATGATGATGATGAGTAGTAGTAGATCAGGTTTGCAGAGTCTGTTCCTGGTTTAATCTCACTTAAGACTCATTTATACAAAATATCTTTCAATGTGTGATACATAATTTATTTCTCCATCATTTGTATATTGACTGGTTTATGTTTTATTTATTTAATTCAGACCACCATGTGATGCGTAATTTATTTTGGCTTTAATTTTACATGTTTTTATGTTTTAAGTGCTCAACACTGTATGTGATACTGTGCATGTCTACATTTTATATTGCTTGCTTTAAAGCACTCCCCCTCTCCCCCCCCTCCCGTATTGAAAAGTACTGTATTAAGCTATTATTAGTAGTAGTAGTCGTCGTCGTAATAGTAGTAACAGTTGTAATATGATTGTTTGTCTGGTATTCTATAACTAGAATCATACTATTGCGACTTTTTTTGATATGCATCAAAATTGTAGGCCTTATTCTGTTAAAAACCTTTAAAATTTAAAGCAGGTCTGCAGGCCCATACACGCTCATGACTGTTGACATGGTTTTCGATTTTTATTTTGAAGAGTGTGTACGGAAGTAGTACTAAAAACAAGTTGTTTGGGGTGATTTTATTTTGTAAACACAACAGGAAGTGTCTTGATTTATTTGACGCTAGCTTGACGCGTATGTTTTCTGTTCCCTGGGGCCACAGTGTTTTCAACGGGACTCAACTTGCTTCTTACTGGAATCGCTATGGCCGCTTGATCCAAATACCCTTCTTTAGTTATCAGTTTGTTCGAAACATTTGCACAAACATTTCAAGATAAACTTTCGTCTTTTGTAAAGTTTTTTATGTCAAGAAATAAGGATGCAACCCCCACCGAGAAAGGTGAGTTTTTCCCGTTGTAGCCGTTGAAGCTAACGTTACTTGTCTGAAAACGTTCTCGACGAAGTGGTGCATATTTAATGCTTGATAATGTAACGTTACGCTTTGTTGCTGGTCGGCTGGCTCAAACGACAAACTTAGGTTTTTACACGACTGCAAATGTGTTAGTAGTTTGTTGTTTAATCTGCTTCTGCTGTTTTGCGATTGAAGAAAACTTGTAAAAGGGGGAAAAAACTCCCATGTGCCACAATTTTTAAGGGAGAATAGCCCCGTTAACGTTAATGTGCCTCGTTCCCTCTCGATTGCAGAGACTGTCCAGCCAAACACATTCAAAAAATGACAGTATATAGAGAAGTACATCGTTTTCCATATCAATAAAGCACTTACAACTGCACTCGTTTTAAGAGTTAGGTTGCTGAGGAGTTGTGTTACATCGGCGTACAAGGAATTTACCAAGCAACTCTTAAGTTCAAGTGAATATCATTTTGGTGCACGCTGGTCCTAACGTTACTTCCATCCGCTGTCTTATAGCAAAAGCAGGCAAAACACAAGTTGAGCTTTTCCAAATGAAATTGAGTTTTGATTTTTTTTTTTTTATCCATACCGTTTTTAAGAGGGGATCCACGTTTTTTTTTAAAGAAAGTCTCAAAGTCAAGTCATGCTCTGCCATTTAAGCTTGTTTGGAGATAGGGATCTGTAAATTGACAGATTTTTGTAGGTAACAAGTTAGAATGGTGCATTTTGTTTTTCTCGTACAGGGGTAAAAAAGAAAAAACAAGCATTGCCGTCACGTATTTATAGCTTAACTTTAACTAGCTTTGCCAAACTTAAGAGTAAACTACGTCTTTTAAGCGTCTTAGTTAGACAAATAAACGTAATAACACAATTCTCAGCAAAAGTCTGGTTCTGTGCGAAAAATGTTTCTGTGGGATCGTATTTCAAAAACATGGCTCAGCAGCAGACAATTGACCATTTCTACCCCAGTTCGTTTTAACTGCTTACTGCAGTCAAATAAATGCAGGTTTTTCTTTTTCTTATTTTTGTTTAATGCCAAAGATATGTCGACCTTTTAAAGATTTGTATGGGTCATAATTTAATATCTTTGGACCTTTTTAGATTTCCCACCATGAAGGATGAAGTAATACTTAAATCTATTTGTTCTGGTTTGGGCTTGATTGACAACTAAGTTTACTAAAAATATCCAATTGCTGTAACCAAATAGTCTATAACATCCACAATTTTCAATATTAACGTTTTTTTAAGTGCAATTATTGATCTCTGGTTGAAATCTGGATTATAATTCAAATAAGGAAGGAAAAACAGCTTTCCTGTTGACAACACCCCCAGTCAAAAGGAATGCGACCTGGTCACTGCACTTCATAATTTAGCTGATGAAATGTTACAAACCCAGAGTGGCTGACTTGACAATGAGGGAAGCTCATTTTCACTACATAGATTAAAATTTTAAGAGCAAGTTTAGCTTTGGTCAAATGTCAGACTGTATGGTCACATATTAGCTAAATATTCCTGAAATAAATTTACTGAATGAACTGAACTTTTAGCACAAGAAATGAATAATAATAATTAAGCTGTTTCATTTTGTGTTTTAGAAGAATAGCAGGATCTTGTTTTATATCCTGCTTGAGCCTCATATTAACATTGTTTCCTGTTACTTGCATTATATTTTAGGGCTGCTAACGATTGCCTTTCAATAAACTATTTGCACTGTTAAATGTCAGAAAATAGTGAAACGTCCAGTAAAGTTGCCCACAGAAAAATGCACCGAATCCTCACAACTGAGAAGCCTAAACTAAGGAATAGTTGTCATTTCTGCTTGATATTTTTCTGCCCACTGACTGATTGTTTGACAAATTGTTCAATCTGCCATATGTTACACTGGTATTAGTTACATTTCAACACTGTAAGTCAATGCACCATCTTGCTGTGGACATTAAATATGTCATTCTGCCCTAAATCATAGTTGGCCATTAATACCAGCCACCTTTCTGCGTTGCCTCTTCAGCACCGGAGCAATCCATTTGATTTGTCGTCAAGTAGACTTAAAACAGACACCAGTGAGGCGTAGCTATCGAGCCCTCTATTCACTGAAAGATGTACTCAGCTACTGAACTCTGGCTGCAACCGACAATTATTGTCTTTATTGATTCATCTGATATTGTTTTCTCCATAAGTGCTTGAATTGGACATGAAACGGTGAATGAATTGCTCCTTATTGTGGTGGTCACACACAAGCAACCATTCTCCAAACGTCGTTTTAAAGAGAATGTTTCTGCACTCTGTCAAACTGAGTATTTAATGGCTGTAAAATAACATCATTTTGTCACATTACGTTGTAGATTAAATGCAAATTACATGACACACACTGATCCTATAGTTAAAAAAATGAACAAATCTCCTTAATTTTATTGTTAATTTTATATCTCTAGAAATGTCTGTTTTGGTGATGTAAATGTTGTTTTGAACTTTGGCAGTTCGCTGCTTTCTTTTGTACCATTTAAGGTGTTTCATTGGACTTGGAACTATTTATCTTTCAATTAAAACTAGAAAAATGGGGGTGTTCTAAAACTTTTGAGTGGTAGTAAATAATTTTTTATTATTGTCAACAAACTACATTAAATTACCAAAACCAACAATCCTAAAAAGTACAGTCTATACAGCCAAAGCCTGATCTTAAAAACAAAAACGATTAAAAACGGGTAAATGAGCTACACGGTTGCAGTGCAAAACATGTTCCTTCATTACCATGAACACACATTGTAGTTCATTTTGACTCATCCCACATACACCGTCCTGCTGCCCCAAATTCTCACTAGAGCACCAAATGTATATTAATCCGCGGCTGAAAATAGTCCCCAACAAATAAACTATTTACTACTCTTTGAGTGAAGTTATGTTTGTGACCTGTTTTTAAAGATTTAAGTCTTCAGAAGGAACCAATGGCCAAAAGTATTGAGACATGGCCTTTTCAATTATACCAAAATGATTATCAGTTAAATTTTTAGGTCAATTAAGTGTTTTTAATGTATAAAATGTCGGAAAATAGTAAAAAAGATTCCAAGGTGATGTTTTGAAATTGCTGTCTTTATCTGACCAATAGTCCAAACCCAAAAATAAATTCATTAAATGGAAAGAAAGTTTGACATCAAAATAGATGGTGATTAATGTTTATATCTTAATTTTGCATGTGATTATTGAACTTTAATTTGGCTCATACTTGAAATAAGGAACTATTTCCCTGTTGACAACAATCCCAGTTATCAGTGATGAGACCTGCTGCATGTCAAGATTTATCTTAACAGCTAATTAGCATCCCAGAGAGACTTACTCTGGCCAGAGCTACTGCGTGATAACAAGTGCAGCTCATTTTCACTAACACCAATTATGAGCTCAGCTAAATCAACACTGGTCTGTTGAGTCATTGGTATACACGTGAAATATTTTAACATCCCCAAAATCCTCTGTCTTTCTGGATGAGATGGAGAGAAAAAGTTGGATTCTTTCTAATAAAACGCTTTCTTCTTTCCCCCCCGTCAGGTCCGGGTCACCCAGGAGCTGAAACAGTCTCATGCAGAGCAGATGAGCAGATTACACATCAAACACCAGACAGAGTGTGACCTCCTGGAAGACCTGAGGTGAGCAGTCATTAGTCAAATTGTAGATGAGGTGGATGGCAGAGTTCTGGATTTGCCCATATATAAGATGAACCCCCTTTTTCCAACACCTGTTTTTGGAAAAATTCTCTAAAGAAACAAAACACTTTCAGTTTTCTGGAGATGCTAACAAAACGTCTTCAAGTAAAACAGGATGTAACACTACTGCCATAAAAGTAGAACATAGATTTGTGTAGCTTGTCTGTCAGTCACATTCACACACTCTCCTGTCAGGCTGCAAGTGTTTTCTCTGGTAGTTAACATTTTTCAGACTGTCCTCTTGAGCCCCTCATTGAGTGACTCCACCGCTAATTCTTGGTCAGTTTTTGCAGTAAAGATGTTGGGATATCAGGACTTTGAATAAACAAAAGAAGTGATGTGATAATTGAGTTATTACAATATACACATAGAGGTCAAAAAGTAACATAGATCAGAATCAAAATTACTTTTATTGGCCAGGTATGTGTACTCATACTAGGGCTGCAACTAACAATATTTTATTGTTGATTAATCTATCGCTTATTTTCCAATTAAACAGATTAGTTGTTTGGCCTATAAAATGTCAGAAAATGGTTAAAAATGTCGATCGTTGTTTCTCAGAGCTCAAGAAGACGTCCTCAACTGCTTGTTTTGTCCACATCTCAAAGATATTCAGTTTACTGTACTGTTTTTTTCTTCTTAAAATATCACTCAAATGGATTATCAAAATAGTTAGCAATAAATTTAAGGTTGACAACTAATAAACACATATGAAGAATTTGATTCTCAGTGTACATTCACAGAACCAGCATAAACAAACAGGTCAATAAGCTCAACAAAAAAACAGACAACCATTATGCACAGATAAAAATAAAACAACAGCGTGTAGACAGCAAGACACTAGTGCAATGAAGAGTGCAAAGGATGCTGGATGCTGTTTTGAGTAATGCTATTTATGTTTAAAAAAAGAAACTGAATTACAAGAATGAAAAATAAATAGGGTCATGGGTCACAGGAGAATTACAGATTGCTACCTGAATCTGGCTATTTTCACATCTGAAAAAGGGGCTACTCAGATGCCCTGTGATTGTTTGATGGTTGTTTAACAAGAGTTTTCACCATTTAAAGAGCAGCCCTCTGCTACTTAAATCCCAAAAATAAAAGTGTATTAGTCTTTAAAATTCTAGGATCAGGCCGAGTAAACACTGGACACAGACAGTTTTAGCTCTGCGTTCAGATGCGTAGGCATTTTTAAGGTTGAACAGCCAAAGGTTGTGGTTGTGTTTTCAGCCTTTTAGTGTTGGGTTGAGTTGACAGCCTACTGACTCCCCACTTCCTGTCTGTGGTTGGTGGCGGAGCTCTGAACCTCCAAACAGCTGGATGTTAAGGTCAAAGAGAGCTGCCAGATGTTCTGACTGCCGTGAAACGTTCGCTGTGGGAGGCTCAGAGACATTCATCTGCCAGAAACAATGTAAAATACAACCTGTACAGAATTCGTTAGGGTCACTCCCCGATCACTGGCGAGAAATGATTCAGCAAACTGGAAATTGCATCTGCTTGTCAACAAAAGCTTTGTTTGGGAAAATGACAGGAAGTGAGTGGGGGGGGGGGGGGGGGCAGTGGAAGAGAGGGAACCTTTTGAAATGCAGAGAAGAGGAAGGGAACAGGCTAAAGGAAGAGAGGGAAGGTCCTAGGAAGTAAGCCAGATTTTTAGGGCTGGGTGGAGCATATGGGGGTCAAGTCTCGACATGTTTAATGACTTAATGATGATTTTACTGCAGTCATGTTTTTTTCCCAGGGCACTGACCTCTCTTCTTTTCTTAGACTTTTGTATAAATTTTACTTTAGTTATCGTTAGCTTTGTTCCTGTTGTTGTAAATCAGCTGTGAAACAGCACTATAAAAACAATATTTTCTGTATGTATGAGGATTGCCTTGGTCTGGTGTGACCTACACATGAAGCACCTTTTAATAGACTTCTAATAAACAATTTGAGTGTTTCTCTTTGATCTGCTGGATGTTAATTAGCGCAGACCAGCTGACAGACTAAACCAAACATCAGGACCACAACCACGTGTTTGTCAAAGGAAGCTGTGTTTTTAGCGGCGCAGAAACACACCACTATACCATGCTGGCTCTCTGTTAATGTGTGATGGGAGGAGCAAAACATTGGATGGTTTTATTGTAATTGTTCTGATTACCTAAACATCTGCAATGAAGTAGCTGCTAAAAATACAACATTTATACATGTTTGTGTGTGTGTGTTTTTTTTTTTTTTTTTTACCAATTTAAGTGTATAAAATTGGGGTCTTTAATATCTAAATATGTGCAGTACTGAGATTAAAAACTCTCATGGTGGTAATGACAGAGACCTAGTATTGATGCTTTTGACTGCCAGACTTGAAACATGAAACATTTTCAACCGATTCTTATTTCTGTCTGTCTCCTACAGCTGCCCCAGACTAAAGATTTTCTTAGTCGACTAGTAGTCGTTAGTTCAAGCGATTGACTAGTCATCACTAGTTTATGGATAAATAAATAATTTAAATATGTAATTTGGGGGCATCAGAAAATGGTTTGAGTTCCAGGGCTGAGAATGAATGGTATGACTAGGGGAAGACGGTTCCAGGGGGTGGGAGCCACAACTGCAAAACCTTGGTCACCTTTGGTTTTGAGCCTAGGTCTCAGGACAACCACTGCTGGCCGGGTGTGTGTGTGTGTGTGTGTGTGTGTGTGTGTGTGTGTGTTTGTGTGTGTGTAATTCTGTGTTTTTTCTGTTTTTCTTCCTTTTGCGATGTGTTCATATCATATCATAGCATTTATCAGTCAGAAGTGTGTAATAATTCATAACACCATTTCTGATAATGGCTGTGAGTCTTTAAATCATCTCTCAAATACATAAAACCTTGAAAAATTGTCATTGGATATCATATCTCCAGGTCAGAGATTACTTTTATAAAGAAATTAAACAAGTGGAGAATAGTAGGGCTTAACAATTAATCATTAAGCCCTACTAGAACACGATTAGCTAATCGTGAAGACGGCGATTAAAATGTGCGTTAATTAAACAGTGCATCTGACCCATTTTAAGCAGTCATGCAGCTACAAATTCACTCCACTGTCATCCTTGTGTGACAGATCTGCTCGCCAGCTCTATATGAGCCTGTTCTGCTCTCTGCAGGCTAACGTTACATAACCACATGGAGCATTTCAGAATAAGAGCGTTTTGCCTGCCTGATTTTGCTGACTTATTCAGATTTTGCTTATTTATTCAGTTGTCCTTGATTTTTGTGCTTCTACTATGGTTAAGTAGGCTACACAGTTAAATTGTCCTTTTTTTGTCTATTCTACCGGTGTTTATTGTTGATGGATGTACTATCGGGAGTCTGCAAAGGGTGTTTTATTTTGAAAATCAACCGGCGTCTCTATGCCGTTCTGTGTCTGTCTTCCTGCCTGATTCATCCGCTCTGTGCTGCTTGATGTGGCTTCTGTCAAAAATAGACTGGAAGTTAATATTGAATTAACTTCATTAAAAAAACAATAGCAAATCAAATCGTAATCGCAATATCTGGCAGGAAAATCGCAATTAGATTTTTTCCCCAAATCATTTAGCCCTAGAGGATAGTAAACCTAATTTCATCAACATGATTACAAAATAAAAGACTCTCCTGTCGCATTCACTCAGAGTACAAAACTCAAAATATGACCAAAGGAAATCAGGGAGAGTATCGGGCCTGAAGAAGATTGTAACCAGACTAAGACCACCAAACAGGGTCCTGGTGAGAATTCTCTTTTGAAGAACAAATGAATACAAAAAGGCTCTCAGGCACAGTACCATCGCTGGAGATGAGGAGATTTAAAAACATGGCTGATCATTTTCAGATTTTATCACAGTCACAGGAGATCGCTGGAGAGATAACGAAAATATGTGGAATAGAAGTTGCTCATTTGTTACATAATCCCAGATTTATTAATAGCACGGGATAAATATCTCTTTGAAATACTTTTGGCTTCTAGCAAGAAAAGCCGTCATGCAGAAAGGGCTACAGGGAAACCCACCTCAACCCAGGACAACTGGACAGAAATGATCACTTTAATCTATTGACTTCAGTTTTCTTAATTGATGACAGTGATAACATCAAGGATATCGGCTGTATAATAACTGTTTTGTATAGATTTTTTGTTAGATATATTATTTACTGTGTCCTCCTTAATTGTGATTTTAAGATGCTATCATTCACATTAACTATTTTTCTCTTCTTTAGGACTTTTAGCCAAAAGAGGGCAGCTGTAGAGAGAGACTACGCCCAGGTAAGTAAATGTTAACGCTCTGACGTCTTTCTAACTGTGCAACTGATGCTTGTTTACATCATCCCTGCCCTGCCTTGTCATTTGTGTTGCTAAAAATGCAGTTAGTTTTTTATGGTACTGTCCTCCAAAGACACCATATGACAGTGGGGTTGAGGATGTGGCCCTAAGAAAGCTTTGTCCTCATGTGGCCAGATAGCTCATGAATGGTAACCAGCCACAGAAAAAAAACACCACAACTGAGAGAGAAACAACATCCACTAGTGATCCACTGGCTCGTTTCTTCCTCGCTGTGTTGTTTTTGCCCGCAACTTCCTGTAGACATCAATTTATTATCTGGAAATCCCTTCATGCCCCCTTGGCTCTGTTGAGGTTTTTGCAGCCCTGTGAGGAATGTCCACCGCCTCTGTGAAGAGAGGGGGCACGTCTGTAGCTCTCCAACTAGCAACCTTACATCTCTGTTTGCCTTGTGCATCTGGTCCTGAGGGATGTTTCAAAAAGGTGGCTTGTTGGCCTGAGCTAAATGAGCCAAACAAATTTATTTCATGACTTTGAAACAGACCTGAGACATCAAGCAGTAAGGCTGCAGATATCAATTATTATAGTAATCTAGTATTCTACAGATTAGTGCATTGAGTAATCGGATAAGAAATACTTTTGCTTGGAGAGTTGTTGTCTCTAGGGCTGAAACAATTCATCGATTAAATCAATTAACGTGATTATTATGCCGCCATTTGCAAAGTGGAGGAAGTGAGAGAAAATAGCGAGGGACAAAGAAGAAAGTGTCCAAAGTATGGAATTATTTCAAGCTAAAGAAAACAACCACTCTGTAATGTTACCGTCCGTCCACCGTAAAATGAAATCTATGTCGCCTCGGCAACAGCACGGCGGCACCTGATCAGAAAGCAGCCGGTGTTCTGCCAGCGGACCACAGACAAGGAAACCGTAACAGCAACTTTAGCATTTAACTGAAATCATGATTGATTGTTGAGCTGAAGGCTAGCCAAAGTAAACCGCAGACCTCGGCTGAAAATGTGCACACGTGCGTTTGTTGTTCTCCTTTTTGGGCCGTGAGTTGTAACCTCACAGTCATGAGTTAACTGGGTGTCAGGGAGCTGCACCTTTTAACTCACCTCCAGCTCTCTCTGTAGCTCAGATGTTTCCTGCTACCTGCGTGTGCTAATCCATCCTTTCACCCAGATTCTTTGTCTTTATAATTCCTATCTTTATAATAACAAACAACGCCGCTGCCAGGCAAAAGTACTTCTTAAATGACGCATCGATGAATTGTTGAAAAAATCTATTGAAGCTTCAAATACTAAAATGATCGTTAGCTGCTGCCCTAGTTGTCTCTGAATTTTTTCAGCCTTAATTTATAGTGAAGAAAACAGACATGTATAGACAAAAGTTGGATCTTTGTGACCACAGTTCAACACATACTGTAAAGAAAAGATCGGAAGAATATATTATTCAAAGCAAAAGATCCATTTTGGCAGCATGCTGTAGATTAACTCGGATCAGTTGAACTCCAGTTTGTTGCAGCCCTGTTTGTAATCATAACATCCTGTTTATAGATGATGATGTATGAGATGCAACATACCATTAAAGAACTTTGAAGTATCAAATAGGACCGCAGACAGGTAATTTATTTTATAGCAAGAAAAAAAGAGACTTTTTAAGAGGAAAAAAAAGTTGGAGGATGTACCTTGGTTCTTTGGTTTGTAAAAGCGACATAACAGCTCTCATCTGGTGAAAATACTGTTAAAATACCTCGCTGTTAATTTAAGTGACATTTAAAGAGAGAACAAATGGTGAAAATGTTGCTTACTCTGAGGCTAAAGCCAGGGATCAAACTTATTTATTAGCTTTATTTTATTGAAACACCCCCCCAACAAATTCTGGCCAAATTCTGGTTGTCATTTGATGTTCAGTTTTGGGCGGTGGGGGTATAACGATGCCTATTAATCAGCTAAACGATCAACAACTGGGATCTCAGGCGAAGATTTCTGGCATGTCAGAAATTTTGGTTGGCTGTGTTACAATTTGAGCAGTTGGCTGCTGTCCCAAGATCAGTAATAAACTGTAGTCAGCTTGTTTGGACATTTTTGGAGTAATATTTTGCATGTTGTGATTAAAAGTTCTGACTGAGACTGTGCTGAGAGATAAAACTGAACTTCGTTGCTGAGCAGAAACCATATTTTCAGCCAACTGCGGCAAGAGTTTTCTTTTTTCTTGTTACTTTCAGTTTATGATAGAATAGCAAAGAAGTCATGTTGCCTTTCTTTCCCTTTTCAACATTATTGAGGAGGCTTGTGTAAATAAACTTTATTGGATTCTATGAGAAGAACCGACTGGGAATTTTGTGCTTGAGTTCTGTGTGAGTTTCACTCTGTGGCCACTCAATTGATCCGTACAGTGTGATATCATACATTATTAAATATAAATGCACAGTTGTAGCTCAGATTTTAAGATGACACGATAATTAAGTCTTTGCTATGCCACACCCTGAATACGCAGCTGTCCAATCACAGCGCAGTATATATTTGACATTTTCATGGCAGTGACCAGTATGAGGGAGTGTGAGACAATAACACCAAATTTAACACACCTGCTCCCTATTCACACCTGAGACCTTATAACACTAACGAGTCACATGACACTGGGGAGGGAAAATGGCTAATTGGGCCAGTTTGGACATTTTCACTTAGAACTGAATTTTACACAAACTGCAAATTAATAATTGTTCATATTGCAGCAGTAAAGAAGAAATGTCGAGGAGGAACTTATGAGAAAGCAATCTGGTAAATTGACAGCAACACTGCTTAGAGCTAGAGTAGGTGATTTATTTCAGAAGCATTTTTTGTTGTTTGTTGAAATTCTCTTTACATCTCAACAGCAATCAGTAAATCTATTGTGTAATAAGCACAGCTAACAGTTGCTTTACACCAATTTTATAAACGTTTGTTGATACGCAGTCATTTCACAAGCTTTGTATTTGATAGATACACGCAGAACAGCAGAAGAAGGATGAATACCCAAGAAGTTCTGGCATGAGTGAGGGAGAATCTGATGGGGGAGAGATAACGGTGGCCATGAGTCCGCAAGTTTGTTGAGTTAAACTTTGATTTTAACTTTTGTTAAAGCCTATTAAATGTTCTTCTTCTAGAATAGGCCTAATAGAATTATAGATGTGTTCATTATGTTGCTGTTTGTTTGTTGTAGCCCACAGTTTACTGATTCATTTTAAAATGTAGGCAATTAGACTATATTAAATTGTGAAATTATTAAACCCCATAACTGCCACGCTGCCGTTGTCATCACTCAGTTTAAAGTGCTCCCGCACAGCTGAAGTCTTCATTTTGTTTTCCCTTTGATGTGAACTGGAACATTACGTTCACTTATATGAGAGGTGCTCAGGTGTGCAAAAAACCCTGAATATTCAAATCCCAAAATTGAAAATCGAATTAGACTATACCTACCCAGTCCTAGTCTGGTGGTGAAGTTTCCATGATTTAACCTGGTTTAACTGGTTATCTCGCTCTATGAAACATCCATGACCTTTTTTAAATCTAAATGGACTTGGGTTAAAAAAACATCTTAAATTGAATACTTCAATGTACCTACATAGATTGCAAATTATTTGTTCTCCAGTCTAGAGGAGCTAAAAGGTGAAATGATGTGTATCTGGCTCCTGCAGTTGAAAATCTCTTACACCTGTTTGTACATTATTTATGTTGCTTGGCTGGGTCCATGTTATCGTGTCACCTCGCATAAAAGATTTACGTTGTCTCAGAACAAGGACAATGAAGCAGAAGTGCTACACTAAACCTCAGAGTAGACTTTGACGTTTTTTATTTTTTCATACCTTCCTGACATTATACAGGGGTATAAATGGTATATGTAAAAAACCAGGAAGCGTGGCTCTCTTCTGCATCAATGCATGCTGGTTGTTTGGGCGGAAATATTAGAGAGAGAGTGGTAGGGCATCTACACACTGTACAATGCCAGAAACACTAATGAAGGCAATGAAGTGGACAAAGAAATACGGGAAATCAGGGACCCTGGGAATTAAGTAGTAAATGTACAGTGTAGATTATGGTTTGTCAGCGAATCAAGGCTACAACTAAAGCTCCTGTTAGTGAATTGTTTACCTGCTGATGTAAAAGTGAAGAGGGTTGTCGCGTTGAAGTCAGGTATTTTCACTTGGCCCAGCCCACCTACGTTGAGGTGCACACTACAATACATCACCTCAATACAGCATCTCCGTATAATTTAATTTAATAGAAAAAGGAGCTTCTGTATTTTTGACGGCATTAAAAGGCATACTTTCGGGATTTCTAAATATCCTGGCATACCGTAAAACCTTGATACCTCAGAGTACTGTAAAAACTGTAATTTCAGTGATCCAGCAAAATAATGTTTCTTAATTATTATTATAGTTGAAACAGAGCAGCAACACGAGCAAAAATGTGTTTTTATGGCCATTTCCCCCAATTTTCCTACATTTTATAGACAAAACAATTTTTGAGTTAATGGAGAAAATAATTGTCAGATTGATTAATTCTGTATGAAGGAAATGTCTTCATTGTGTGCTTCAGTTTAAAATGTGTTCTGTGTGTCAGAGTTGCGATGCCTGTTAGTTGTGTGATCAATTAGACACCCACTGTCAATAGATGAATCAAAGTGGGTCAGAGTGTCTCTGGAACACTTCGTTCCCACTCTCCTCTTCTTTTTTTTTTTTTTTTTTTTTTTTCCAAATCTCTTCTCTTTAGGCGCCTTTTTCTGGGTCTCTTACACCTGCAAGCTGCTTTAGCCATTAGCCGATTGCTATTCAAATCACACAGTGTGATAAAATGTCCTCCTCTGTGTGGCTCTTCCTCTGCCGTCCTAGCATCCCTCCTCCTCCTCCTCCCCTTCCCTTGTTCCCGTTCACACTGTTCAGGCGTGTCTACTAGGCTAGCTCAGTTGGCGTTTCTCTCTCAATCTGAATCCTACAATGGCTGGGTTTGTAGCGCCTTTGAAATTTTGGCACCAAGACCATTGAGTTCAGAGCCATGGCCTGGCCTGCATCGGGACCGCATAACGGGGCTTGCCTTTTCACAGTGGACAGAGGAAGGATAGATGGGCACATTTCCTTGATGGCACTTGTTGGGGCCCTAAAGCACAACTCACTTAAGTGAGTTTATCTTTCTAACAACCATTTGAAGTGGAAAGCCAGCTTGTATCTGGAAGAACAAGCAATATAAATCCTTTTCCCCCACATATTTAATTTGCCTTGACACTGTGATCAACTCAAAGCACTCTGACCTGAATTGAATTTTTTTATTGAGTATACAGTGGGTACGGAAAGTATTCAGACCCCTTTAAATTTTTCACTCTTTGTTTCATTGCAGCCATTTTCCAAAAATCAAAAAAGTTCATTTTATTTCTCAGTAATGTACACTCAGCACCCCATCTTGACAGAAAAAAACAGAAATGTAGAAATTTTAGCAAATTTATTAAAAAAGAAAAACTGAAATATCACATGGTCATAAGTATTCAGACCCTTTGCTCAGTATTTAGTAGAAGCACCCTTTTGATCTAATACAGCCATGAGTCGTTTTGGGAAAGATGCAACAAGTTTTTCACATCTGGATTTGGGTATCCTCTGCCA